>NC_084991.1:1585000-1765000 GCF_963691925.1 Scomber scombrus
CAAGAGCACACCAGTCTCTGATAGGATCTGTCCAGAAGTGCTTTTCATACACTATTTTTTCCAGCCTCAGTCTTTTTATTAATCCAGACACAGAGATCAGAGGGAGGAACAAAGCTAACATAACAGTAGGTCCAGGCAGAATTAGCCTCTGTTGTCCTGGGGGGGCTGCTCGGCTCGCCCTGTGGATCCCTGCTCCCCCCCAGCAGTGTGCAACAGAGCGCGCTCAGTGGGAGAGAAACCAGCGTCTGTTTACGTCATCATCCCCTCTCTTTGCTTCCATTATTATTATTTTGGCTGTTTGATTTGATATCTTATGATAAACAGAGTAATGTGTGTGTGTGTGTGTGTGTGTGTGTGTGTGTGTGTGTGTGTGTGTGTGTGTGTGTGTGTGTGTGTGTGTGTGTGTGTGTGTGTGTGTGTGTGTGTGAGAGAGAGAGAGAGAGAGAGAGTGGGAGCATGTTATACAGTTGGTTGTAATTACTCCCCAAGGGAACTCTCCTCCCCCAGAGATATTTGCCTCAGTAGAAAAAACTGAGATAACCATGAATTTCATCGAAATTATCCTCAATGCCAACAGTGTTAACCACATTAAATCTTCTACTCTCTGTGTCAGATATGAGCGTGTTTCTGTTCTGTGTTGAAACAGAGACAGCTTTGTACACTTACACTGGATCACTCTGAGGATCAAAAGTCTCTGATTACTGTGTTCACTGTAGGTAGCAGCATATGCACAAGCTAAATAAGTAACTGAGTGTGCTGATGGCAAGTTGGAGCTCATAACAAGAGCATCTTGTGTTGTCATGACAACAGTTCCATTTTAGGTATTTTTGCATGTTTCTTCATATCTGCACACTCTGTTCCGCTTGCTCCCCAGTCACCTGAACACCACCTGCCTGCACACCTGCCTCTCATTCCCCACCAGCACCTCTCCTATAGCAGATTAGGGTAGTTTAATATGAGGCAGACCTCTGTAGAATGCATTTGATATCTGCCCACCTCATTTCTGACTTGTTGTGATGTCATGATGACATCAGCAATGATAATCTGACAAGATCAACTGAGCTGCAGTTTGTGGAGCGAGGCTTCAGTTGCTGTCCACTGACTGCAACACCTCAGTGCATGATGGGAAACTGGCTGCCTACTGATCTTAGATATAATTGGTTCAGGTATTAGAGAAGTACCATTACACTTTACAGACACTCATTTTCCAGATCAATCAATCAGACTTTATATATAAAGCACTTTTCATACAGCAAAACATAATGCTTTACATCATAAAGACGAGAACAAAGCAAAAGCAAAAACCTCAAACACACACACACACACACACACACACACACACACACACACACACACACACACACACACACACACACTTTTTCTCACACATAACACACATAAAGACAGCGACTGCTGAGTGCTACTCCACTCTCAGCAATTAGCAGTGAGGAAACAGCAGAGACTGGATAAAACCAAAGAAATAAAAGGAACTAAAAATAAATAAATAAATAAATAAGTAGATGAAATACAAAGTTCATATTCAAAAATTAAAGGATGACGACTTAATACAAATAAATTAAAACCAGAATTAAACATTAACATTAATACTAGGACATCATAATATAAACAACTAAAATTATACAATAAATATGCTAAACAAACGTATACACTAAACAGTTAAAATAGATGAATAAAAGGATAGAATGTAATAAAACCTATAAATAAAGTTTAGTCAATTTCTGTGTGTTTCAGGTGACAGTTACTGTGACTTGAGGCTGAAGCCAATATGGAAATCCTGAAAGTGCCACAGACAGCTGTTAGATGCTCTGGCTGACTCCCATTCTCTTCTAGAAATATTCTCCAAATACCAAGTCAATCCTTTTTTTAATTTCAATTCTGATCTCAATCTCTAAATTCAGGTCTTCTAATAAATATGCTGGTAGTCATTTTGGAAATGATTGCTCTGTTAAAGGTAGAGTCAGTCATTTTAGACAAAAGACTTGATATTTGAACTTAACACTCAAACAAGTAAACACTTCCTTTGTTCTTCTGCAGAAGCTCAGAAGTTGAAAACACCCATACAGCGTGATATTTATGGGATTTAAACAGCTGCCTACTCAAATTATGTTTCACTAAATGTGCCAGAAAAAGAAATTTGGAGTATAAATGAAATGTCTCTGTCAGACTGTCTCAGATTCAGTGTGGATTGATACATTTAATCAAATGAAATCATATCTATTCGAGAAAACTCTCAGTAGAATTGGCCACAGCGTCTCTCGCTCCAGTTTAGCAGACCTCTCCCAACATTCAAAAGGTGCAGTAAACGGGAGACTGTCATGTCCTCATATAGACAGCTGCTCTGATGACTATCCCCATCTGTGCATGAGCACAAATGCCCCCTGCTGATTGGCTGGAATAGTGTTTTGTGGCTTGGTCCACGCCACTTCGTTTGGTTGACGGTCGTGCAAATTACCAAAGTTTCTTGGGAGGAACAAGAAAACCGCTGCAATGCAGGACAAGAGGTGAAAATACAGGAGAAACCTGGGAAAAAATGATAGTGATGGTAAGTCTGTAGCTGTGATGTTAACCATGTGCTCATTGATCGGCAGCTGTGATTGACAGCTGACCCACCTGCTGCTCTCCGCATCTCTGGGACTGACACTGAGGCGGACTGTTGTTGCAATATTTCACAAAGTCTACTCAAATGAGACATAAGAGCTCTTAAAACACCATCTGTACAGACTGATGTTCAGTCTAAATATCTGACAGATGAATGAGGGAAATGAAGGATGCATTACCTCTCCTCTCGTATGTTCACTTCAGTTCAGTTCAGAGCTTTATTGTCCCTCAAGAGGAAATGTAATTTGCAGTGACAGTACAAAAAACAACTAACACAATAATAATGATAATAATAAATAAACAGTGACATGGAACATCATCACAGCATACAGCACAACTGAACTTGATAAGAAACAATCATGATCAGAGTTAAAGTAGAAATATCAAGAGTATAAAAGAGTGAACTCTGTCATCCATTAAAGGGTCACAGTCATTTACAAAATCATTTCAAGTCGTGCCACAAAAGCAGTGCAATCAAGAGTTGTGCATGTTAAATACATTGATTGCAAGTGGAACAAAGGAACATTTTGTGCCTATTTGTTCGTGTTCTAGGTGCTTATATCTCCGTCCAGATGTCAGAGGGACGAATTCTTCCAAAAGTGGTAAGAGCTGGACAACTCTATCATACAGATCATCATTTAAACAACAATTAATGGAGACTTTGAACAAGATGAACTGATTGGGCTGACAACATTTATACAGCTGAGATTTGATCTAATGAGCTGCTGGAATCTGTCCTTCAGTACGGCAAGTTTGTATCCATTTTACAGGTGAAGTCATATAATCCTCATGTCTATTGTGCTCGCTAACCACAGCATCCACTCTGTTTCACTGCCTTTCTGCTATTGATTCCTGCTAGTTTTGTTTTTTTGATCTCCAGCCTGCTCCTTTTTTTGAATGTGTTTGCTTGAGGTGACGGCTTACCTGCTGCTGAACCTGTGCCTTAACCAAGATCAGGTAAGTTACTGTTTTACCTTACCTGTCCTGTTGTTGGATCCTCTCAGTGCTCACCAGATGTGTTATAGGTGTGACATTTGTGTTGTTTTTTTTCCTTATTGGAAATGTCATTGATTGAGCATGTGGCATGAACATCATTATATAATGAAGTGATGCAGACATTCAGAATGGAAATAGAGCTGCCTGAGGCGTATTGCTGAATTGCTGTAGGAGGCTACAGGTAATTATACCCCTCTCCTTTTTTCTATGCTACCTTTATTAACAACCCGGCTTTATTTGTTCATGCTTTATTACATTTTAACTTCATGCCAATTGTAAGAAAAATAAAATAAAGACACATGGGTTTTGACCAGTGTTCAGCACTGTTTTACAATCACAGAATATACAGCAATACAGTATATCTTTGTAAGAGACTCTCCTCCCAGGGAAAAGGTCATAATGTCAGTCGCCCAAAAACAACACATAACTTTACCTCACAGGGCTTTCCAGTCTGTACAACAATACACAAAACACAACACATCCTCTGTCCTTAGACCAGGCGTATTCAATTCAGATTCACTGAGGTTCAATTTGTGAAGGTCCAGAACATCATAATGTCTGTGTTATTTTTCAGTAGCTTGAAGTAGCATTGTAGTTCCATCAGCATCTGTGTCTAGTGGCTAGATTGTAGACTGTCACATAAATACAGTAGAATTCATTTATTAGTGTTTACACTCAACTTGTGGAATTCAAATCAATAATCAAATTAATCAAATAAGAATTTAAAAAAATAACAAGATAAATACATTTTATTTTTTTATATCAAACAAAGATAGCATTTTAAAATAAAGTGCATTACAGAAAGCTTTTTATTATGCTTCTTAAATAAAGTTCTTAGATTTAGTAATTATCTGCCTCCTCTCTGTCTCTCCTCTTTTCTCCGTGTGTATCTCACTGACAGTCCAGTTTCTCTGCGTCTGAATGCACAGATTTGATTGGTTGATTAGCGTCACATGAGAAGATTCACTATGCACAGTGCTTTGTGAGTTTCTGAGGGCCACTCCACTTTTACCGTAATAACTGGAGAAGCTGTGCCCATTAAAATAGAAAAACGCTTAACAATCCTCAATATTTAATCAGAGACAGGTCCGCGTCCAGATAGGATGACGCCTGGGTCCAGATCCATAACCCGGTCCACCTATTAGTGACCTCTGCCTTAGACGCTTACTTCGAATAAGAAAAAATTCCCTAAAAAATCTCTTTAATGTGGATAAAGGTGGAAGAAAGGCTAAACTCTTGCAGGATGGGGAACCAGATCCAAAACGTCAGGAAATGGCAAATGACATCCAGGGAAGCAGAGCAGTTCCAGGATGGGTGCTGATCCAGGAACAGATGCCTGAGAGATGAGAGAGGACAGTAGGAGAAAATAGGAAGAGAAGAGAGAGGGACACAAAACGTGGACGCTCATGTGCTTGTGGAACAAACAAACAAGGTTAGAGAGATGCAATGGCTATCAGACCAGCTGCAATAATCAATTATCTTGACGGCAGGTCAGCGGTCGGCAGTAAAGTCACTGAAATAGAAACTGACCCGCTGTGCAGTGCAAGGTCATGAATTACTCAATTAAAGGCAATTAATTGTAGGTTAGGGTAAAAAAGATGACTTTAAAGTTTGTATTTAAAAGACTTGGATAGTCTGACATCAGCAGGGAGGTTATTCAATAAGAACAGGCCTGATAGGAAAAGGTCCTACCACCTGCTGACTTCTACTTAACTCACACACAGATATGATGTGGCATCTTCATTAAGGATTGTATATGTCATCAGAAGAACCTTAAAGTCAGATCTATCATTGATAGGAAGCCAATAAAGGGAGGCTAGAACTGGTATAATATGGTCAATTTTTCTTGTCTTGCACATGGCAGACCTGAAAACAGAAGATTACCGTAATGACTTCTGGATGAAACAATGCATGTATTAGAGTATCTGCGTCAGCTATGGACAGGGAATACTGAATTGTACTTTTGTTACATAAGAAACAAAGCCAGTCTTGGTGATTTCATTAATGTGCTTATCAAAAGAGAGGTTGGGATCAAAAGTCACATCAAGATGCTACACTTGAAATCACACAGTTGTTGAGGGTTACTGTTCCATGATCAAACCAACATCTGTGTCTAGCAGGGCCGTTGACCAGCATCTCAGTTTGATCTGAACTTAGAAGCAGAACATTTAGTGGGACCATTTTTTCACATCACCAAGGAGGGATGATCATCAGAATGTGAGATGGCAACACCCATGGCTGCAGTGGCTTCTCCCAGTCTGTGTGTTTGTTTGTGCAAGTGTTCATCTGCATCTGTGTCTGTTAATTGTACTGACAAAGACAGAGACAGCTGAGGAAGCTTCACAAGCATTGTGAAAGAAGACATAAGCCCTGAGACTGCAGAGGACTACAGGGTGTGAGATGAATATAGAGATTTATATGTAAATGCCAGCTTGACTTGAGTCACGGCTTGGCGTGACTACTCCCTATACAATAGAAAAATGCCATCATGTTAGTGGAGAAGTAAACAGATGATCATATAAAGACATCCATCACAAGCCAACGTCAGCTCGGGCTCACAGGTATTACTGCTACACACATTTACCTTATTATTTTGACACTTTGGCCACATTTAATATGAACATCAAACATTGTGACATTATGACTGAAAATAAAAAAAAGCATAATAGGTCCTCTTTAAAATGGAATAAAACCTGCACCCCTCACCCACCCCAACCCTTACTCTCCCTCCTATCACTACAGAACAAAGACTTACCTTTTACCCTCTCAGCTTCACCTAAATGGAACCAACCATCTGCTTAGTTTACCATAGGATGAATGTAGACTGACACAAAGCCTTTAAAGAATATAGGGCATCAAATAAACATTAATATAGGATTCCTCTGTTGTTTCTGACAATCACATTTTGTCATGGTCACGCACACACACACACAGCTATGAATGCATAAAATTTAACAAAATGTTTTTTTTTACCAAAGAAGAGTTTTAACCTTCTTACCTCGACTTGGCAGTGCAATCACTCACTGCTTAGAGCACATAATGCGGCACACCTATTCTTACTATCACTAAGCAGATAATCTGCTCTAACAACACGCACTCAAAAGCCTTTCTACAAAACATAACCTTGTGAAACACCAAACTATTTAATTTAATTGACAGAATTATCAGATAAACTGAAATACTGGACTGAAATGAATTATTTATCACACCTAACACACACTGGTAATAGTCTAGGCCTAGTGAGAAGGGAGAGCAGCTTTTCACACTATTCTATTAACAGTTTCACCCTCTGTCCATGATAATCCTCACATTCCAATGGTCCAATAAATGCGTCAGTGTTTAGGGGTTAAAATGTGAAAATAAACGTATGAATAATTTTCACACATTCTTTTTTTGTGGACTCAGCATCAAATTTCTGCTTTTAATCCATTTAGAGAGAATATATTAGAGGATTATGGCAAAAATGTCTAAGTGGTGTAACCATAAAAACTTTGTACCAAATCATTCAACTTGCTTAAAAACACAAAATCCTCAATAAAACACCATATCAACTAGTTTGGCATGATCTTACATTATAACTTTTTATATTAAATAAAGGTAATGGAATACAATTGTTCTAAATATTACATTTCATCTGGGGAATCATGAAGATCAGGAAACATTTCTTTGTTTTAAATCAAGATCAAGTAATTATTGTATAAGTCCACTTTAATACACTGTAGGTGGATAAAATAGTTAATATTTATCATTATTTTGTGGTTACACCATTTGACATTTTCAGGAGCATTCAGTCTTACTTTTGATTAAAAAAATGGTGCAAATGTCATTTCAACCAACAAAAATACTAAATGTACATTTTAACAAACCTGATGCTGCTTTTAAAACTATTTTTTAAAGATATTTTAGAATTTCTCATCTTGCCAAACTTTATTTGTCACTGACCTACGCATGTATTGCCTTCAACTTGTTAAGGCCCTGACAGCCTCTTACTCCCTGACACACACAAGTCATATGTATACTTCACCAGGGGAAGTGGCTAAGTGGTCCAATATTTCTTCTATGATTGCTGATTTTGTGGCTAGAAGCAATCATTTGAAGAATGCTAAAAGTCCTACTTTCAATCTACAGAGGATATAGTGTCTGTTAAATGTCCTTATGTACATATATCACAAAATAACTATCTGAGTTGTCTGAGCAATGGAACATGCATAAAATGTGGTTGTACTGTGCAGCTTCTATTGGAAATAGATGCCACTCAATGAGCAAGCCAATTATGCATCATGTCTTCCATATACAGCAGACTGGTATGCTTCTCCAGTGTCATCCCAATAACTTCAGTTGTGATCGTCTTTCATCATAGGGGGGTCAGCACTGTCTGCCATCGTCACTGACAGTTTTAAGGTTGGTTGCTCTGCTGCTGTTCAGGCGTTTCCTGCAGACTTCTGCCTCAGTGACACTCTTCTGTCACAAACTGCCACTCTGAGTTAAAGCCCCGTGACTGATGCAACGGCTCCCTCTCCCCTCGCAACTCCCATATGGCTTGAAGTTCTGTTAGCCCACTTAACAAATCCACACCTTTTTAGTAGGCTTGTCTTGCAGAATGGATTCAAAGTCGGCGAATGCTGAGCCCTGTGAAGAGGTGGATACACTGGAGAGACTGAAGTGCACTATATCATCAGCACATCTGTCCCTGTTGACCTGAGTGGATCAGAGAGTGTCTTTGGAGAGAGCACTCAAAGCAAGACTCACTCACTGCAGCACTGAATGAATTTCATGTGATATAACTACCAGCATTAAAGTATGTGAAACTGTACCAGGCTGCAGGCCAGAAAATGGAAAGTTTCCCATCAACCTCAGCTAGACTGAAAGTCTTCTACTTTACAATGAAGTAAATAAAATAACATTTAAACTAACAGCTTTGTTCCCATCTGCATGCTAACAGGCTCCCACTGATAATGATAGCATGTTGATATTTATTACCAGTTGTAATGTTTAACAAGTTGATAATTAACACTAAAGACAAAGTGCAGCTGAGGTTGATGACAATGTCATAAGTTCTGCAGATATTTAGTGATAGACCCAAGTATTGGACAAGTTAAACATTTGACCTGATGATGGTGCTACATGAACAATTTCAAAGTTCTTACAATTACAACATCCTCTGAGGACCATGAATGTTTGAATCCAGCAGTTGTTGAGATGGTGGAGCTAGAGGAAAAGAGAGGATCACCAAAGTCAATAGAAAACGTTGTCTGGGAATAAAAGTTTGAACTAAACTCTGACGCAAATTCTCAAGTAGAAACTTGACCTGCTGGTGACACTAAATCCGCCCACACCATAGCACAGAGACTGCTCTCCTTAAAATCACCGACGACCTCCTGATGGCAGCTGACTCCGGACTATCTTCCATTCTCATCCTCCTTGATCTGAGTGCGGCCTTCGACACCATCTCCCACCCCATCCTCCTCGACAGGCTAGCATCTATTGGACTATCTGACACACCTCTGGACTGGTTCATCTCCTACCTCTCTGGCCGCACTCAGTTCATCCAGCTGAAGACATTCACATCCCAACCTTCTCCCCTCTCCTCTGGTGTTCCTCAAGGCTCTGTCCTCGGTCCCATCCTATTTATCATCTATCTCCTTCCTCTTGGTCATATTTTCCGAAAATACAACATCCATTTCCATTGTTACGCGGACGACACCCAGCTCTACCTCTCCTCTAAACCCACCTCCACCTTCCCGCCCCCCTCCCTCTGTGTCTGTTTACAGGAAATCAAATCCTGGTTCTCTTCCAACTTTCTCAAACTCAACAGCGATAAAACTGAGGTCCTCCTAGTTGGTTCAAAATCCTCTCTCACTAACACTCCCAGTTTCACCATCCCCATTGACAACTCCTCTGTTTCCCCCTCCACTCAGGTTAAGAGCCTGGGTGTCGTCCTTGACAGCTCTTTGTCATTCCAGACTCACATTAATAAGGTTACCCAGTCAGCGTACTTCCATCTTCGCAATATCAACCGCCTCCGTCCGTCCCTCACTTCCAACAGCGCTGCCATCCTGGTCCACACTCTAGTTACATCCCGCCTAGACTATTGCAACTCCCTCCTCTTCGGTCTCCCCCACAAGTCCCTCCGTAAGCTCCAACTGGTCCAGAACTCAGCTGCTCGTATTGTCTCCAGAACTCCATCCATCAATCATATCACTCCTGTTCTTCAACAACTTCACTGGCTTCCTGTCAAATTTCGCATAGACTTCAAAATCCTGCTTCACACTTTCAAGGCCATCCACAACCTCGCCCCCCCATACCTCTCTGACCTCCTCCACATCAACACTCCCTCCCGGGCACTCAGATTAGCCTCCTCCATCAGCCTCGCTGTTCCCTCTGCCCGTCTGTCCACCATGGGTTCCAGAGCCTTCAGCCGCTCTGCCCCCCGCCTCTGGAACTCCCTTCCCCCCGACATCAGGAACATTACCTCTCTATCCATTTTCAAATCCCGTCTAAAAACCCACCTTTTCAAACTTTCATACTCACTTTAATTTGTCATCCATACTGCAGTTTTCTGATTGTATTTGTTTTTTATTGCACTTACATGTGTCCCTTTTGGCTCTTTTAATTGTTTTTTATCTGTATTGTAAGGCGACCTTGAGTGCCCTGAAAGGCGCCTTAAAAATAAAATATTATAAAGTATTATTATTATTATTATTATTATTATAAATGAAAAGTCAGGGGTACACCAAAATCTGTAGGATTTATCCTGGGGCAAACTGCTGACAAACCTAACCTAACCAGCTCACACATTAGCACCATAACCTAACCCTAACCCTTTCGATAACTTTAAGATCTATTTTATTATCTTAACCCTCTGCGACACTGCGTCTTTATATGGGGACCGTATACTTCATTCTGCGTAACTTTGACCTGTTCTCCATGTTCGTACACACTTTTTTGTGCCACCTAGTGGCAGCAAAAGCACAATACATCAATCAGTGTAAAAACCAGATGGCAGCATCTTGGCCAAATCAATCAAAAGCTGATCCCCAGACAAAAGTGGACCAGGTACAAAACATTATCAACTTTCATGGTTGAAACTTGTTTATTTATGCTTAATAATGTTTGTAGTTTGACATGCTATACAAATTAGCCTAATTTAAGCAATAGCAACCAGCTACGACATGGCTAATCAGGAAATACTCTTTTGATGACGTTAGGACTTTATTATCATCAGTGCAATTGTAAGGAAACAAATAGTTTTATACACTGGTGAATTAATTGTGTTATAAGGTAAAATAAACCCATTGTCCCCATATGAGGACATTCATTTGTTCAAAAACTGCTTCCTGTTCAGACAGTGCTTCATTTTTGTACTGATCGGGTAGATATTCCCAAATATCTAGGAGACATTAAAAATGCATACCAAACAAAAACTCAGGCCTCAGGAGGTTAAAGGTTTCCTGTGGAGTTTTATTGTAAACAGACAAAAGTTACAGTATGTTTACATCACCTTAACCACTAAACCTAAACCAATACAAAAGTGATTTCAATTCCACTCATTGTGTTGGCTGGACTGTGTTACATCACCTGCATGCATAAGACTAACAAAATAGGGACCCACTTATTAAAAAACTGCCCCATAGCGCTACTAGAAAAATCACCTGTTTTAACATAATTTGCTAACAAGAAGTTACATGATTGTGTTCACAGTACAAATAAAATTATCTGCCATTCCTATTTAAGAAGCTGTCCTGTTGTGCTAAAATATTAAACATATTTGAATTTAAAGTAAATAATCATGACACCATATCATGTACATTTCCTTCCTCCTCAACAAATACAAAGGTGATTCCAATGTTGTTCACTGGAATAGTGCTGACAGGACTGTGTTACATTACCTGCATGCATGAGACAAACAAAATAGGGACCCACTTATAAAAAACGGCCCCATAGTGCTACTAGAAGTCAGAAACTCCACAGGATACCTTTTATTGTTAATGTACCTTTTAATTCAATAAATAAAGATTGATTCATGTAAAAATGCATGCATGTAAATGAGAAAACAATAGCATAAATGATTGTGACTGTTTTCCTTTACTTTCCCAACCTGTACATTAAAGCTTTTCCTTTGTCCAGTCATTTTGTTGTGCAGCTCTGATACCATAAAGCAAATACACAATGTCAACAATCAAACAACCAATGACTGTCACCTGAACCCATCAGACTGTGGTGCATCTCACCTCGTTTAGTTACTAGATGATGGTGTTAACTGGAGCCTTATCGAATGTGTAGACTTTGCTGGGTTGATGTACTGTAGTCCCTTTCTCACTGAAGGGTAATCCTTCACAAACATGTCATCATTTCTTCAGACTTTAGAAGGGGCAGTCTGTATTCAGGGGTGATGCTTGCAAATATTACAGGCATTGAAATGTATGATGTTCATTAAGGATGTTAACTATGATTTCAGATGAATACCAAATTATCCAACAAAAATATGAACATACCTCGAGAAAATGCATGCTGTGGTGTTTATATTAATGTCATCAGTATACTGGGGAAGTCACTTATTACTCTTAAGTTTCAATAAAATGGTAAAGGTAAATGTTAGTGTTCCAGTTATGTGTACATTTCAGACAATGTAGCAAAATCATGATATGTTGAATGGAGGGACGGCTGTGAGTTGTTGTCTGTAAAGGGGGTCGGACAGAAAAAGACAAAAACAATTGGCATAAATCATTGGTGCATAGTGCTGGGACCTCTATCCATCCTACTGGAATTACCCAAAATAAGGCATAGTAAGTTTATTGTACAGCATTTTTCCATTCATTAATTCATTCCTTTATTCAAGCATTTATTTAGACAGGGTAAGCCATTGAGAGCAAGCTCTTTTGTACAAGCACGTCCTGATTACTATACAAATATAAAATAGAATAAACAATAAATGTAATTGGCATCCCATTAAGACTAGTAATTACTTCCTTGGAACTGTTAGTCAGCACTCTATAAAACAGCATACCTTTTGTTATCTGAGTTTAACAGTAAATTAAGATTCATCAATGCTCCATTATCTAAAGGAAACATTGGTGAGTGGTGATGTGCTAATATAAACATCAGTAAATTCACAATAAGAACAACTGTTCGTAAAATAGTAGCAACAGAGCTTGTGCTCAGCATGTTTGAAGACTTGAGATCCAGGTGTTTGATGACTAAAATCCTTTATCTGGTTAAAAGATATAGTTAAAGCCAACAACAACAAAAAGTTAAAAATGAAGATCTAAAAAGTGTATCATAAAAATGTATCTTAATGGATAAACAGAGCTTGAAGTTTCTGGCGGGCAAACAACACTGATGCATGTGGGTATCGAAAGACATGGATGAATTGTGTAGCACTGTGTCCCTCCATTCCTTTTTCAGAAATCTTGTAGGGTTGGTGTGGGGAGAAAGGAGTTGTTTTTTTATAGAAATGGTAGATTGGCCACACCTTTTATAAAGAACATGATTTTCCTTCTCACCTTTGTAAAACAGAAAATAAACTAATGTCTAAACTATAGCCCTCAGGGATACGAAGGTGTATTCATTCCATTCCATTACTGAAATAAACAGCATCTATCTCTGTGTCCTCCATGGTGCTGATAGTCGTACAGCAGCGGCTACTTTTCAACTGTTTCTATTATATTGTATTCATATCCTTATTAATAAGAATATTGATCAATAAAAGCTAAATCAAGTGCTTTATAATGCCTTGCCTGATGCAATATATGGATAATGGAGAGGGTGTATGGCCGAGCCATTTGGGCCATATACCAAGTGACAATATTTGAGAATGGCACATTGAATGACATTTCACTTCTAAAGGACATCTAAATGTGTCACTTCATATTACATGCAAAAGCCATGTTGTTAAGTCAGCTGAAGAGGAGAAGGGAGCAGCTGGCAATAGGATATTATTTAATCCAAAAAGTGCAGTGCTCCCTGTAGTTGGCTTGGATCTAGGTTGGATCATGTTCATACCACAAATGAACCGTACCAGAGTTTGTTTGTAATCAGACCATATCGAGATCACCTGTTCAACAAGGTCTTGGTCCAGCTGTTTTGGTGTGCAGTGTGATTGCTGTGTTCAGACCTGCCCAAACAAATCGCACCAAACCTGAGTTTGATTCAACTTAACTAAACAAGGCAGGTGTGAAAGCACCCTTAGCTTCTAGTGGGGTGGATTGTCCACAAATCAGAGGATCAATCTTTAGCTCCTCTAGTCTGCATGTCCAAGTGTTCTTGGGAAATATGCTGAACCCCATTTTGCTCCCGATGACTGTGCCATCAGTGTATGACTGTGTGTGAATAGGTGAGCATTAGAAACATTGTACTGTGAAGCCCTTAAGATAAAAAAGCACAATATGTCTTTTGATGAGCAGGTTGGCATATTGCATATATATATATATATATATATATATATATATATATATATATATATATATTATAAATGCAGTCCCTTTACCATTTACCATAGTAATATAATATAATAATATAATATATTATATATATGGCTGAGTTGGTACGTGTATAAGCATTCTGCATGCTTCTCATAATCAGAGTTGCACCATGTATAAGACACAGGTGTTACATTCTGGCCCCCCTGCACTCTCTATCAGTGCTGAAATCACCAAGAGCTGCGCTGTCACTGACAAACTCTAGTGACTGGGTTTTTTTTTCTTCAATTGGAACTCCCCGCCTGTTCGCTGTAATGATCTCCACTCTGTGACTGTGACTGTGGCTGGTACCAATGCTGCCATTCAGCCCAAACAACACAACTGCTTTAATTATGTTGTCCTACACCACCACACAGCTACGGAGTTTATGCAGCTTCCTAATTACACCTGACAAGGGGTTTTTAACCCATTGTCAAGAGTTTGGGATTTTAAGAAACAATACGTTGTTACATCCACAGAGGCTGATGCCATAGCTTCAGTGTGGAATATGGAAGCAAAACAAACATGGGCAGATTGGTGGAAACTTTGTGCAATTACCATATACCATGCAAGATGCAAAATATAAACTGGATCACAGAGTACTGCGGAGACCTCAATCTCTAGCTCTGTCTTCTGCCAACATGGAACTATTTAAAAGATAATCTCAGACCAGTAAATCAATTTTCATAGCAAGGGGGACATGAAGTCAATCCTAACTGAATCCAGGCATAAACCAGGAGACATCTCTGTGCTTAATGAGGCCTGCCTTCCTGGCTATAGGTACATGGAAAAATCTAGCAGCTCTGGCCTTGGTGATGTTTAAGCAACCATACACTAGACTGAACCGACACAGTCAATGCTTCCCATCTACTGCCCCCCAAAACCAAACTCATCTCTTCTGAGAAACATGACCTTCAAAGCTCACTCTGCTCCATGTCAACTAACATGGTCATTGTTGGTTATATGAACATATATGTTGACAACCCATCCTGTCATTTTGCAGTGGAGTCTGATTGAGATGTCCTTAGCCACACCAGGGGATACACACTTGACCTGTTCATGACTGACTCCACCCTTATCAATAACATGTCCAACCACAAAGTGTCAAATACTTTTTCGCAACTGGAAGAGCATTGACCCAGCCAACATGACTATGGACCTCCAGCACAACACTTGCCAAGCTTCTGCACCAGTGGATGACCTAGTGGCCCTCTACAATACATCTCTGAGCATTGTCTTTATGCCCCTGTCAAGATGTGCGAGGTCAATTTTTCACGCTTTGCTCCCCGGTTCATCCATAAACTGCTGAAAATAAAAACAACCGGATGTGTCCTGGAATGACACATCAGACGCGGAGGCTCGCTGTTCATAAATTGGCTCTCCGTGAACATCAAAAGACTCACTCAAAGACCTTCAATGATGCTCGGTCACAGTTCTACACCAACCTAATTAATAACAATCTTGCAAACACTAAGCATCTTTTTTCCACAATAAATCATCCTCTCTTCATCTTTCCCCCTGAAGTCACAATCATCTTCCTCAATTAAGGCTACAGAAGAGTAATCCATCCACTCTCTGATATCCAGCTCTTCCTCTCTGCCTCTTCCTGTAATTGACCCTTTTGTCTTTGAGCTGACCATATTTACTCCATTTTACTGTCATCAGGCAGAGCCCCATGAACCACAGCTCTGCTCAAAGCATACATCAGCCTTCTGACCACCAAAACTGTCAAGCTCTCTTTTCAAACTGGTAGTGTTCCATCTGCTCTCAAGGTAGTTGTCATCTGCTCCCTCCTCAAGAAACACACTCTGGATCCAGAAGTTCTTGCCAGTTATGGACCTATCTCCAAGGATAGGGAGGGGGTTGCTTCTGAGCTCCTGGACCACCTTAAACACAACAACTGATTTGAAAGTTTTCAGCACAAAGCACTGAAAAAGTTCTGCTCTCGGTAGTGAATGACCTGCTAATGACAACTGATTCAGGGTCCCCTTCTTTCCTGATTCTCCTTGACCTGAGTGCTGCATTTGACACTGTGGATCAAACTATCCTCTTAGAGTATCTCCACACTTGTTTTAGTCTTAAAAGTACATGTATACAATGGACTATATTCAAAACAGTGCTACCAGGATGCTGATGAGAGTGCGGAATGATAAACATATAACATTCATTCTGTTTTCATTGCACTGGCTCCTTGTCTCCTTCAGATTTTACTACAAAGTCCTGCTACTCACATACAAAACCATCAATTGTCATGTGCCTCACTACAGGAACTTATCACAATACAAACATCCACCTGCACCTTCAGATATGCCATCAGCTTGCAGTTCGGTCCCCAGTATTACTATTTACTATGTTATTAATACTGTAGCACTTTGAGTCTCACTATGTATGAAGTGTAGTGTGGTACAAATGAATTGAAATTTATTTTTATTATTATTATTATAATTATTATTATAATAATAATAATTATTATTATTATTATTATTATTATTATTATTGTTATTATTATTAATAGTATTATAATTATTATTATTATTATTATTATTATTATTATTATTATTATTATTATTATTATTATTATCATCATACCTTTAGCAAGAATCACATGGGAACACCTTTCTTCCATTGATAAGTGGTAAATGAGGCACCCTCAACAAGTCAATGATGTATGATAAAATAAAGTAATAGTGTTTAACACATATTAGCCCTGTGTGATCCTGACAGTGGGGGGTTTGGTGGGCTAATGAGGCTGTAGCCCTGTGAAGTCCTGCTGTAAATCAGCAGCAGCCTTTGCTCTGTAATGCTGACTCAGTGCCCAACACTTTACTGACTACTGCCTGCACCTTCATATTTTATCACACCAACTGAAGCGTTGGTTAGTTTGTTGGTGCTACACTTAGGTCCATAATGAGAGATAACTACTGGCTAAACTTTACTACATTTGGTATTTGATATAAGACCTGTGACTTTTATTGTAACCCCAGTATTACACTAATGTTTCTTATTAACCAGCATTGTGGTCTATGACATGTCTTAAACCAATTACTGAAATGCCATATTTGGTTATTCCAGCACTATTTCCAGACATGAAAGTCAATATTGGTCATTCATTCATTCATTCATTCATTTTCCAAACCGCTTATCCTCTCTAGAGGGTTGCGGGGGGTGGAGCCAATCCAAGTTGTCATTTGGCAAGAGGCAGGGTACACCCTGGACAGGTCACCAGTGGTCACAGGGCTAACATATAGAGACAGACAACCATTCACGCTCATATTCACGCCTACGGGCAATTTAGAGTCTCCAATTAACCTAAGCTGCCTAACCTAAGTTTGGTCTGTGGGAGGAAGCCGGAGAACCCGGAAAGAACCCACGCAGGCATAGGGAGAACATAGAAACTCCATACAGAAGGGCCCCAGCCAACGTTTTGAATATTCGGACATATCTGAGAATCTTTATCAAAAAATGTGGTTTTAGGATACACAACCTCATTGGGTCTTGTCTTTTTTGGTGTACATACCACTTACAAAGTATTAAAAATACGTCACCTCAGTCCAGTTAGATACTTGCTTGGTTCTTTCCTTCAACACCACTGCTAAAAGCACACTGTTTGACCATGATTTGTAACCACAGTAGTTTGTTTTTCTGTATCCTGTCTTTCCTACAGTATAATACTGACATACTCAATACAAGGACCCTAAAACTGAAGCAGCTAAATGGAATTAAGCCATCATTCATTTTATTGTTAACACCTGTGCTTCTCTTACTGTCACATGTCAAAATATCTAGTGTGAAAATTTAGGCTATAGTGGCTGCTGGTCAGCAAGTTACATAGTCCCACTTTAAATCTTGGATTTCATACTTATTTTTTTATTGCCTTGTATAGAGAAGCATCGATTTGTATCAAGAGCAAATTAGGTCACCAAGAGCTTATTTTGCAGTTGACCATGAGGCAATCAGTGGAGACTCAAGGAAGAGTGGAAATGTGATTGGTAGTCGTCTGCCATTCACTGAATCCATGCAGGCCACAATTGTTCATACTGACAAAATATATAAATTAAAATTGATTTCCCATAAGATAAAGAATAGTAACTGTCACCAACCATCTTTTTCTTTAGCAGTATTTCTCAGAATGAATAGTGTGATTGGCTGCTCATCCGAAACTAACCTTTGATGTTTCTTTCAGAGCTAGAATAGAATCATATTTCAATGTATCGAAGAAGACTCATCACTTGGACAGAGTGAGGCTGAGCAGAGAAAAGCCTGGCTAGATCTCCATGAGGATTTCCAGGGTTAGAGAGTCCTGAGCCCCTGCCAGCCAGCAGTGCAGCTAAGAGACTGGCTCCCTGCTGGGGCTTTGAAGGCAGGCACTGCATCTTTAAAAGTAGCCTGCCACAACTGATCCCACTGCTAGGACTTTAAGGTCGTCACCACCGACCCAGAGCCAGGAGAGCCCTCACCCTCTGTGGAATCCTGTAAAAATGTTGATTTCACCTGCTAAGAAGGGACTTAGATTCGACCTTGTCAAATTGGAATAAAAATGTGCAGCCATGAAGGAACATGATGCAACCCAAAGAGAGTGAGAAAACAGAATGTGGTTCAGACGTAAGTGATCAAAGAGGGGGCTGTGTTGCACCCTGCTTGGTGCAAAATTCAACTAATAGTGTTTGTTTGTATCCAGATTTTATATATTTAAAAAAAAAACAAAGACGATTTTTCTACTGAACTGGCTCAAGACTAAAACAATATTAAGAGGGGGAATACTAAATAAAAGGCATACAGCTTCAAACCCATTTAGCTCCTGCACAAATAATATAATACAGTGCCATTTAGGCAGAGATGTGGCGCTTTTCCACTACACAGTTCTAGCACTACTCGGCTCGACTCGACACGGTTCCAGAACAGACCTTTTCCATTACAAAAAAGTACCTACTCAACGTGGGCGAGGTCGTCATAGCGCGGCTCTGTGAAACTGCCGTGACTTCGTTTTATACGCGACACAAAACACATAAACAATGGAGGACATTGAGGCAGTGGTGTACTTGCTGCTGTATGAGGCTTTTTGGTATACACAAAGCAAGAATGTGTGGAATCCTATAGCTGTAACTATGGTTGTAACGCTGCTGCCGGTATTTAATAAATGCCGGGTTTGATTCTTGTGTGGGACGGCTCATGACTCTTCCAGCGACAACTCTTCTGACCAATCAGTGGCCGGCAGCTCACCAGAGCAGATACTAAAAAAGTACCAGGTACCAGGTACTTTCCCTAGTGGAAACGCAAAAAAAAACGAGTTGAGTCGAGCCGAGTCGAGTCGAGTCGAGTCGAGTCGAGTCGTGCTGGAACTGTGTAGTGGAAAAGCGCCATTAATGACTGTGTTCTTGGAGTGTTAGGCATCTTGATACCATGAAAACACCACAAAAACCTCTAAGTCACATTTTCTGCTGGTCTAAATATTAAAATAATTGTTTTGTATTTATCTATACTGACAAGTTCATTATTATTGTTGTCAAAATGTTCAGTTATTTACCCTCATCCATTGTGCTTAACTCTTTATAGGGCACTCATTGAAATATTTTGAAATTCAAAATGTCAACCCCAGAGAGTTACAGGGAGTATATTACATAATGTTTTTGCTTTTTTCATTTTTATGTTTTGCAAATCATGGTCGCTGAAGTTACCATATATGGTTCCTCACCGGTCTAGGGTCAAACATTTTCCAAAAAGTCTAGATATAAAACATCCACATGGTTGTACAACCTCACAGAGAGGCATGGGGAGGCTATTTTGGATGTTTACGGAAGTGACCAAATATAGTTATTCACCAAATGATGGGATAAAGGATAAAACCAGTGATAATCTATATTTTTGGCCAGTCCATCACTGAAATGTTACAACAACTATTGGATGAATTGCCACGACACTCTGTACAGACATTCATACTTTATAAATATTGCATTCTACTAACAAGTATTGTGTGTATCAATCAATCAATCAATCTGATATATCAATCCTCTCTGCTCCTTTCTTGTCCAAAAAACTATTGCACTGGGTGAAATGTTCCTTCTTTACCATGAACACACGTCATAGCATAAATATTCACTACAGCATTAAATGTGGATTAATCCACTGCTGAAAATAGTCCACAATAAATACAAGAAACATTTGTTAAAAACTACAGTGACCAAGTGTTTTTAGAAATTACTGAACCTGTTTTAAAAATGAAACTATACATTATACTATATATATATATATATATATGGTCAGAAAGTCTAATAAACTAACGTGTTGTTGGTTTTGATCTGTTCATTTATGAAATATTTGAAATTCCTAAATAAAAACATTGAATACACATAGTATTTCCTTATGTATGCATGCACTGTGTCATGATGAAATTAAAACATCTGTTAAAAGGACAATTATTCTGTTTTTATGTATTTAATGATAAAAAACATTTTCCATTCCACATTCAAGTCAAATCATGACATAGAAAACTAAGTTAAGAGATGTATTGCATTTCAGTATGCTGCAACAGTGCACTATACATTTGTTATACATGTTTTCTTTTAGAAGAGGAAAACACATTAAATATCAGCTGTTCAAATCTGTGCAAAATATAGGTTAAATGTAGGCCAATTCATATTCTTGACAATATGCTCCCCATTGCATGCTTTAAAAGTCCAATAATTGTAAACCAGTCTATATGTCCACAGATATCACATCTGTGCTTGGGCTACACTCATGTTATGTTGGCATACCATTTTATATCATCATCTTTTAAAATGTAACAGAAACATTTTCACATATGCTGTTTTCTTGATGTACAGCTAAGAGAATCAGTTTGAAGTACAGGAGGCTTTCAGAAGGTATTTTACACTCAGCAGGTATTAAGTGCCTTAAACTCAAATATGTTCTATATGTATTCCCAAGAGATGTGAGTGTCCAATTACACATCAGTACCTCTGTAACATTTGTATGCAATACATAAAAAAAGGATTGAAAGAATCAATCCAATCATTACCATCATATCAGTGTCTAACACCGGGGTCACATTTCATCATGCTTTGTCTTTCTGCAAATTATACACACAGCTCTGTGATTACATGAATCAGACATATTGAGATGAAAGCGATACAATGTCACTCTTGACTGTAATATCAATACAATTCCTCCCAATTCAGAATCACTGATGAAATGTTTTCATCATGAAACAGTAGTTTTAAAGCAGAACATGTCACTGTTTGTAATGTATCCATGCTCTGATGTACTGAAATGACTCAAAGATTTTTTTTGTTACATACACAATTGTACACAGTGTATTGTTCAGAACTATCTCCACTGACCCCTGACAACAAATAACGTATTGTGAGAAGTACAAATACATTTTGAATAGGAACACAAAATAATGTAACACATCTCATAATAACAGTGTGATTTTACTCAAGGTATCCTTACCTAGATATGATGATGATGATGATGATGATGATGATGATGTCACTTGAGATTAGTTGAGTGAATCAGTTAAATAATGTACTGACATGGCTTTAAAGTAAATATGACTGACACAGTATATAGAATTAGATATACATAGACGATAATAAACGCCTTCATTTTTCTGCAGTATAGATAATGAATGAATGATCTTGTAGTCTGTTGTGTGGGAGCAGTGTGTCTACGTGCTGAATTAGCCAAACTCACCTCGCTTTTATTGGGTATTGTTGAAGGGTTTCAGACTATTAGTGGTGAATAATGGTATACACTGGAGGACACAAGGGCAAACAAAGGATCAACACATAATACTCACCACACTGTGCTCTGTGGCAGTGGCTTTGTAAGCTACATCATTTATTTTGTGGGTAAATATCTGTTAATTAAAAGCACAAGTAAAACCACTGCAGCAGTCAATATTTGACTTAATAGTGAGTCATAAATAGAGTCATTAGTGACAGGGGAGCAGTGTAGCTGCTTGTGCAACAATCAAATAAGATGGTTAGCAGACAGTATTGTAAATGCCACACATATTTCATTTTTGGTTCCACTGTTGGAAATGTTATTGGTGCTATTGAGTATCAATTTAATTTTGATATACTTAAATTAAATAATAGTAAATAAGAGAAGAGTCTGCAGAACTGGACTTAAACAGTTATTCAAAAAAACTCCCAGACCACCAATGTTGTGGGGTAGCCCTATTTGTCTACTTTGATATAACAGATATAATACAAGTTATGCATTTGGCCTCCATGTTCATCTATGGAGAAAGTTATTCAAAGCTTGGCATCACTGCTTTATTGTTAGGAATCTGCATTCTCTCCCCTCCCCTTTGTGTTTTGTCTCAGTTGTGTGTGTGTGGCCTCCCTGGTTCCTCCCTTGCTGGTTCTTCTCCACACCTGGCCTCAATCACCTCATCATCTCAACAAGCTGCTGCAGTATTTAAGACCGGTTCTTCATCCCATTCACAGATCATCAGTTTACCCATGTGGTACACAGCTTGGCTAAACCTAGATATACTTACCTTAGTATAACTGTTGTTTGGAAGACCTCTGTTTAACTCCTGTTTTGTCTCTGCCACAGATCCACCTTACCTGCCCGGTCGCTCTCCTGCTACGCTCAGCCAGCCGTCGAATCCTGTTCCAGGTTCCTGGTCCAAGGTCCCATTCTCCCACATCCACTCCATCTACGCTCTAACCCCAAATACACTCTGTTTGCACTGAGTTGGCATCCGTGGCTGTGTCTTGCTTATTTGGTCCTAAGAGCGAAACCCTAACATTTATTCAAGGATTGAACATATCAGAAGTATTACACATATATTCACTGAAATGGAACATAAACTACAACAATGTAAGTAAATAATACAAAAGTCCAAAAAAGGTTTTAGATGACAGTGTTCACTCACTGGTGTCCATAAAGCAAACAGCACAAAAAATAAACACTTACTTACACTGAGTCAATGAAATGAAACATTGGCTACATAACTGTAAATATAATATGAAAACTGACAAGGGTCTTTCTCTTTTTTATTTTCTCCCTCTCTGCTCCACCTTTCCTTTTTTTCTGATCATCCATTTCACCAGGAGACTTGTCTAAAATGTTAGTGGCACAGAAGCAGGTAGATGCTGCATCCATGCAGCAGGGACACTTCGGCGAGGGAGTCGCGCCTGATGTGTGAATGAGAGGTCCGTCAACTCATTGCTGCTTGATATATTATGGCTGGTTGAGTTGACTGTTTACAGCTGGCCAAAAACAACCCTCAGGCCACCCAGAAATGTCCTGGAGCTCCCAATGGGTTGTCTACGTGTAAAAATCTGTGAATATTTCACACAACACCTTCTGTGAAATCATGCGCACTACACAAATACACACACACACACACACACACACACACACACACACACACACACACACACACACACACACACACACACACACACACACACACACACACACACACACACACACAATATAACTGTGTGTTCTGTCTAAAGAAAACAAACCCACATTACAGTAGATTATATTTAATAAAAAGTGATTTTTGATTTAAGTCTCAGAAGTTGTTTTTTTTATAATTTCTGACTTTTTTTTCTTCAGGTGGAGTTGTGTATATTTTCACAATTATTAATTTAAAATGGGCAGAGAGAAGATTAATAAAGAGTGTATACATTAGGCTACCTCATGACAACATTTCCACAATGTCAAATGTATTTAATATATATGTATGACATTCTGACGTTCATCTCAGAAATGTGAGTTAATGTGCACCTTTGTTTTTCCATGACACTCATATTCTTCCATAGCCTTAAACATTTTCAAGTGCCTCTTCATACCAAGACTCAACCAGCTGGACTAAGTGGTCACCAGACACCCTGGGGCACTAAAGGTCACAGGTTCACTGTGAAGTAAAGTTTGTTGTAGTTTGATTTACATATAAATATTAAAGTAAAATGCAAGTATTTTAAGGTGACTCCTGAATTTGTGCCAATTTCTGTAAAGGCACTGTGTAAAAATCTACTTTCAATACTTTATTATGCATATTATCGGGGCGGCTGTGGGTCAGGAGGTAGAGTGGGTCGTCCTCTAATTGGAAGATTTGTGGTTTGATTACAGGCTCCTCCAGTCTGCTTCCTTGGGTAAGATACTGAACCCCAAATTTCTGTGCCAATGGTGTGTGAATATGTGTGTGAACAGCCTGTGTTGTAGCCCCTGTCATCAGTGTATGAATGTGTGTGAATGGGTGAATGTGACATGTAGTGTAAAGGTGCCTTGAGTGGTCAAAGGACTAGAAAAGCACTATGTAAGTACAGTCCATTTACCATTTATCATAATGCAGCTGCCACAGTTTTAACCAAAGCAAGCAAAAGACAGCAGATCAACCCAATTTTAGCATCTTTACAATTGCTTGTCCCATTTAGAGTACATTTTAAAATTTCTATTATACAAAGCTCTGAATGGTTTAGCACCACCATACTTGATCAGTGGTCTCTCTGGCCACACTGTATACCCAGGCACTATCTGAAGTCAGTGAACAAGTCCAGACAGAGAAATATGGAGAGGCAGCCTTCTCTTATCATGGACCAAAACTGTGGGAAATGCAACGTCTGTGAATTCCTGATGTATCTTAAGAGTGAAAAAGATGTATCTTTTTTCACTCTTGCTTTTAAGGTGATTGTTTACCTTTTTTGCTTACTTCCTTACCTTTCACTAAATCTGAATCAACCCCCCCCCCCCTTACTCAGTTTTATTAAATTTCATAGCTTATTTGCATTTGCTTCAATATTCTTTTATGCAATTAATGTAAAGTATCTTTAGCAGTGTTTTATTCATGAAAAGTGCTATAAAATTACACATGCAGCTTATTACCGTTATTATTATTAATGGTGCATACTTTTGAATACATTTTAATTTAATCAACCTATAACCAAACTACACTCAGTAGTACACTTAACTAAAATTAATGCAGTCTGTACATCTCATATGAAAGTATAATTAAATTAAATGATTCTTCTATTTTGAGGTGACACGGACCTGTAGTCTACTAAACTGACATTTTTCTAATTTTTCATCCTTCCTATTTATATCAGTGAGTTAACACCCCAGTATAACCAAATACAGTTCAACAGCACTACAAACTCCAGTGTCCAAAATAACTGTTAACCCTTTTTAACGCACTCATTGAAATACTTGGAAATTAAAAATTTCAACCCCAGAGAGTTATTAGGGGAATATTACATGACTTTGTTGCTTTTCAAAATGTTTCATTTTAATATTGCAAATCATGGTCAATGAAGTTACCAGATATGGTTCCTCACCGGTCTAGGGTAAAAAAATTCCAAAAACTATGTATATAAAGAAATCCACATGGTTGTACAACCTCACAGAGAGGCATGGGGAGGATATTTTGGAGGTTACCAAATACAGTTATTCACCCAATGAAGGTTTAAGTTGAATCAACACCTCTATAAATATTATTGCAGAGCTATTTTCATAGACTGTACTAGTTGTACAGGATACTAGGTGTACTGACTAAACAGACAATAAATAATAAAACGGAGTGTAAACTGGGGAATGGGGCCCACAGTTCGGTTTTTGCCCCTGGGCCAGCAAGAGGTCTAATCCAGCCCTGCTCCAGTCATCTGGTTCAGACTCCAGTCCCACAATCCACTCCTTTTTATCCCCCGTTCCCCCTCTGAATGCAGCGCTGTGATTGGACGCTGACTGCTTGTCAGGAAGAAAGAGCTGCTGTGTTGAGGCCGAAAAACTCAGACACAAGCAGGACCTGGACGACAGTGGAATACCTCAGAGGAAGGATATACACTCTACTGAACACCCGAGCTGTACAGGGGGCACCGGCCGGGTGTCCGTGCTCCGGTTGTCGAGGCCGCCGCGGTTCTGTTTCTCTCCTCAGACTGTGTGTCGCTGCGTGCTGGTCACAGTAACACATTTATATGCTAGGAATGAGACTGAAGCTGCTGTGTGGCGACGCAGACACAGACCTGTCTGCGAGCTGAAGCTTTATCCCTCCTGAAGAAGCAGGAGGGTCAGCTGTTGTTGCGGGTAACCGGAGCTAACAGCCGGGTGTCAGACCGGATACCATCCCGATAAGGTTCAAACTACATGGAAACAAGTCGGCGGAGGACCACCGATCTCATTTAGAGCAAGAACTGTTCTGACTGAGCGATAGACTACAGTATCTTTTGAAGCAGCACCGCGGGCTTTTATTACCGAGGGATTTATTTGATTCAAAGCGTCTCTGCATCAGGTGAGTGACATCGGCAGTTATCCAGCACTGACCAGCACATAGACCTGACCTCACCAGGCTTGTAGCTGTCTTTAACTGCTTGCCCCCGTTATATTTTTTTGACTTGTCTGTTTTCACTTGTTATAACCGCAAAAAAAAAAAAAGTAATTGTGTTTAAATTTCACCGGGCCTATATTTGTATGTGTGTAATCATTCAGAGTTAAGGAAGCAACGCAGCACATTTCTTTAAGCTCTCCTGGGGTAAAGACGCTCCTTTTTAATTCCTCTATTTACAACACTACATAGAGCAGGAGAGAGGATTAACAACACAGGAGTTCAGTCTACCCTCTGAGTTCTCCAGCTGTCTTATTCTGACTGTTTATGCTTAAGACATGAGGTGAAGAACGTGGAATATATATGTGTGTGTGTGTGTGTGTTAGTGTGTTGTTAGAAGTGTGCTGATGCCCGTTCCTTTCCAGTTCCTGCGCGTGCTGTTAAGGGGGGCACGCGGATGCATAAACAGCTATACTATTCTTTGACAGTGGCGCGAGCTCAACGGCAACAGTTGCACGTAGAAACGTCACAGTGTTACAGTTAGAGCGTTACTATTACACTTATAATAATACAGCGTTAGTTTGTTATGTATCTAGAGTATATACAGTATTATATTTTATTTTCTAGCGTATATATACCTGTTATAATATTACAGCGTTATTTTGTTAAGGTGGATTAGGATAATGTGGGACATTGACTGATGTGGGACAACTATGCTCCAGTGCATGTATCTCTCTTTCTATTCTAACTGTGTGCATTATATTGTTTTACATTACACGTGAACATACAGGCTTCTAGTTTATTTATTATTTTTTTTTTTTACCTATTTAACGCAGAAAGCACAAAAAAAATCCATGAATGCCAACAAAATTGAAATCCCAAATATGTATGTGCATTTCAGAAAGTTTTGGCAGATAAGGCTTTGTATCAATCAAAGTATTTCTAACCCTAAAAAATAGTGTCCCAGACTACAAAACCTACACATTCTGAAACCATTTGAAACAGTAACATTAAAATATGTGCCATTTTCCTTTTGAGTACAATATCTAAAAATGGTCTTCTTCTTAAACGAGGAAACATCTCAGGGATTTCATACTGATATTAGGTGTTGATATAATGTATTGTATTCATATGTAAATACGTTGAACAAGTCAGAATTGCAAAAAGTTGTCCCACATTACCCTGATCCACCCTATGTTAAGTGCTACAATAAGTGTTAGGGTGTTGTAGTGTTACAGGGTTATATTTACAGTGTTGTAGTGTTAGTTTGACGGCTGGTGTTACAACGTTACAGCGTCACAGTTATACAGTTGCAGTGATACAGCATTACAGTGTTAGTGTAAGTGTTACAGTTCTAATGATGCATCGTTACAGTGTTAGTGTTACAGTTAGTGTTACCATGACAGTGTTACAGTTACAGTGTTACAGTTACAGTGTTACAGTTACAGTGTTACAGTTACAGTGGGGCGCATTAGAGACGGTGTTCAACACAAACTAATATGTCTAAAAGCTATTTTTATGTGACATACTATAAAACATTGAATGGCAAATCATATTACATCCACACGTTAATACTTGTAATGCATCCATTAATTACTATTGTAAATGTGTGTCTCATCACAACAGTTTTTAAACCTTTAATCCACAAATTAGTTTTTGTCTAAATCAGATATACAGTACAAAGAGTTCAGCTACATTTATATTTAAAAAAGTGAATCTTTTGTATTTACAACATACTTTGCATTTCATTTCTATTATGAGTTAAGAAGAACCATGTTTTCTGATTTTATAGCAGTATATATATATTTTTTCCAGATAATACAGGATGTTTTAAAATGGTTAATGTCAAATTCCAAGACCATCAGCTTTGGAATTGTGACTCCACAGCAGTGATCACTTTGTCCTTATTTGGTTTAACTGAGTTATGATGGCTGCTTCCACCTGATGCTGCTAACCTGGGGAGAAACTAGAAATGTAACTGGAGGCAGAATAAAACACCCCATCATTACTAACTAATAATAATAATCAGTGATTATTTGCTTGATTAATTGTGTACTCCTTAAATATGCCCCCAAAACAAACAAAACCTTAAGACCTTAAGCTCTTACACTGGGGTTTGAATGTTACAATTAGTTCAATTATTGATTCATCTGCAGATTATTTTCTCAACCAGTTAATCAGAAAAAAGTGAAAATTGCCAATTACAGTTTACCAGAGCCCAAGGTCACATTTTCAGAGTGTGCGTTTGTTCATCAAACGGTCCAAAAACCAATTTATGTATTCAGTTTATACAGATAGGAAACACAGGGGAGCAGCTGGCACCAGAGAATGTTTGGTTGGCACTTTGCTTAATAAATATTAACTGATTATCAAAATATTTGCTGTTAAATTTTCTTTCAATCAACTGATACATTAATTGACTCATTAATTCAGGTCTGTCCCAAAGCTCTAACTGATGTCTGCATGACCAGCCTGTTGTTATGAATCCAATAATAACAGAGCGTGGTCACATTTGAGAAGCTGGACCAGGTAATGCTCAGTGTTTCTGGCTGAGCAGTGCTTCACTGTTTAATGGATTATCAGACTTATTGCTGGTAAAGTTTCTGTACATTGATTGATTGTCTCTGCATTGTGCCAGACATCAAACTATACACTAAAGCATCTATTTAATCTATTGCTGCTGTCAGATGAAATATCTCAAATAATGTGAAGAAAAACAGATTTTGTGATGTTGCAATTTTGACACAATCCAGTCGTTCTGGAAGACTTTTATTCACATAACACCCGACACAGTTATCTTGACTCATTACCCTTCAGCTTCAGTTTAAAGATATTATTCAATAGAGAGTCACATTGGATCTGATGCAAAGTTTTGACCTTTTATCTTGGCTGTAGAAGGTATTTTTTATCCATAATATGCTTACCTATACTGCAGGCATGGTAAATACGTTCCCCTCACCTCCAGAGAATTAAGCATTTACACCTAATGGGTCAATAACCTTTTAAATAATCGGAAAAGAACCCATATCTCCATCTCTCCTAGGACACGGAGTGCATGAGTATTATTTCTGTTTGTCTTCATTAATGAGTGTGGATGCTGACCCTCGGGGGGGATGTATGGTGGAACAGCAAACAAGCCTGTTCTGTCCACTGCTTCATTGATTTCCCTGCTCAGGCCCGGCGGCTTTAAAACAGCCACATTTCAGGTGATGCACTCATCATGATGTAATCACTGGAGATAGTGTGGGAGTTAATGCTGCTCCACTGAAGATGAGCCTGAAACTGAAAATGAGTGATGAAGCTGATAGAAAAGTTTGACCTCTACTATCTAGGTCACTGCTCCTCATGATATGAACATGTTGGGTCTAATTATTGTTACATTAATAATACTCTTTCACTTCAGAGCTGGCTTTTTGTGATATAACGTAGAACACTTCTTTGCTCAATTGGGGGGCGGGGGGGCGGGGGGGGTGGGGGGAATAAAACCTCATGAATACTCCTCCCCTCAGACTGTGTATGTTGTCCTTCATACTGTATGTGGATCCAGAGCTACTGCGCTGAAGAAAAGATGATAAACAAATCATTTACTAGAGTTAATTGGAACTGTGTGATAGCACGTCCCCAACTGGATTTATTGCACCTACCAGATTCCTATCAGGGCACTTGAGGAATTTCATTTAAACAGGAGGGGCCAGCTGGAGGCACAGGCCCAGGCACACACACACACACACACACAATACAACCATGTCATCTTAATGCAAGTGTATTCTGATTAGATCTACATTTCATTTAGCCGATAGGGACCCTGGATGTTTAGCTCGGACATAACTGCTGTTTATGAAATTATTTTCACATCATTCATACAATCTGCTGTTACCATTAATACCGGTGTTAAGAAATAATGCATGTTGTCCATTTTGAGGTTGAGAGATCTATGCTACTGTTGTTATGACCTGACTTAGGAATTAGACACACCCAACACCTCACAGGGGCATCACAATGATCTGTTACAGCTAGGCAGATTCTCACTTTGTGCTTCTTGCTCTGATATCAGTGTGATTTTGACTGAGTGACATTAAGTCTAGATGATCAATTAAACAGTCATTATTATTGTGGTAATGGCTGCAGTTGCTCTAATCACAGTAAAAGCGTGTGTATTATAATTCAAATGTCGTCAATTATCTTCATAATAAAAGGCTGACTAACTGTTTAAAGGTATCAGGAGCTGTTGGGGTCAGTGTGTGAAACCCCTTCCCTCTGTTTACTCTACAAAACCCATGCCCACACTTCAGACAGTGATTGGCCAGGTGTGGAACAAGCTGCAAAGACCACGGCTTGAAGCTGAAGCCAATGTGGAAATACTAATGCCCTCCAGGGCTGCTGGATGATGCAGCTGACTCCCATCCAAAAAAAAACCCAACTTCTCTCTAGAAATACAAAGTCAGTCACTTTTTAAATGACTTATTCTGGTCTCAGTAGCTAAATTCAGTCCCTCTAATAAGTGTGCTGGTGGCCATTTAGGTCATTATTGCTCTGTTAATAAGATTTGAAGACTTCTAGCTCTGAAGTCTGCTGTGTGGGTGTTGGTCAACAGCTGTGATTGACAGTCGGCCACCTGCTTCTCTCCCTGGATCTGGGACTCGCATTGAATTGGACTATTGGCACAATATTTCACCAAAATAAAGGTGTTGCAGTCTCCTGTTCGATTGGTTGGTCAGTATGCTCATGTTCTGATTGGCCAAACAATCCTTGATGTTACATTTCATAAGTATGAATCCATTGTTTTCAGTGGTGGAAGGGACAGACTACCTGTTAAAGAACACTTGTTCTGCATTAGGATGTTCCATTGACTTTCGCGTTAAAAGCTTGATAGACTTTGAGTATGAACATATCAGAATTGGCATATTTCTATATATTTGGTCTAATAATGGTTTTATAACTGCAGGTGTTTCCCAGGACGACTCCAGCGTTTGCCAGCAGCAGCAGATACAGCCAGACCAAGCTGGATGTGAAACCTCCTCTGTCATCAAAACGGTTAGCTGAGTCCATTATTATCATTTCACTATAAACTAATTAGCTGTTTATGTTGTGTATTTATAATTCATGTAGGTTAGGTTGTGTGTATGATACTGACCTGAGCACAGTTCATTTCCACTTAGTGTACTGTGGCTGATTACGTTGATTTTGTTTTGCTGCAACCAATCACTTGGTTTAATATTATGTATGACTACAGCCTTAAAGTTACTTGATGATGGTATGTGCCCTGTTAGTGCGATTGAGATAAAGTAGCTAATGCAAGCAGAAGTGCAGCGCTCAGTGTTTCCACTACACTAATGATAGCTTGGGTACGAGGTAGCAGTTTCCACAGTATGAAAGGCAACACCCTGCACTCCTTTTAATTGTGGGTCCTGGCTATATGCAGGAAAAGATGGCACCAACCAAAAGCTGCAACTATAGGCTTCAACTTCAACTAACTGGTTCATCTTTATTTACAGTCTGTGGTGCACAAGTGAAAAAGTAGGTGAGATTTTAGACCTTTTGTACTTCAAATTGAATTGGACGATAACCGAGCAAATGTTTTCTGTAGTTTGAATCTCAAGTAAAATGCAATGACTCTAAATCCTCCCTGTGCAGGCTGTTGAGTTAGTTGTGCAGCTACAAGGACATGATCCCCAACCTGCTTCCCACCAACACACACTGGCAGTAGGGTTTGTTGGAAATCCAGGCCAAGCCCGGGTCTCTGTGGTGGATTACTGTTTTACTCTTGTACCACCTGTGAAACCACATGGATAAAACTCTTTAAATAATAATCATTTCAGGCTTCCAAAGTCATAAACATGGCTGTTCTATTTGCTCACCATGCACTACCAGCTGTCTTTGTTCAGCATTTCCACTTTTATATTAACTTTGAGGCAAATTATGAATCATACCAGCTGTTGATTTTGTTCCCGGCATCATTATTCTGCTTGTTGCACTCATTTCTTTCATGTATTATAAAAATCAAACATCTGTAGTAGAAAAGTTATAATCTGATATAAAACAGTAAAAAAAAAAAAAAAAACTAGAAATATTCAAATACTGCAGGTAATTAGTTACTTCTTGAGTTCAGATTTCCCATCAGTGGCCATACTTCTGATTTGGACAAACAGCGTGAATGAAGTGGCTTACCGTGGGGTTGTGCTTCTTGAAACATTATTTCAAAGCCAGCAGTGTCCCTATAAGTGTGTGTGTGTGTGTGTGTGAGTGAAGCTGAAATAAAGCCACAACCAGGCAGCAGCAGCACATGTGCAGGCCGAGCACAGACCACAGCACACAGGTACGATGAGGACTCAGCAGATTGCCGTGCGACTGGAGGGAGCAACACAGAAACATGGCTCACTTATTATTCTAAATCATTCCTACACTCTCAGTTCAGAGAATATCTTTTTTCACTGAAAGTTGAGCTGTTCACCTCGGGCTTTGAGCCTGTGATCCTGGTATTATCAGTACCGTGCTCTACATATTGCACAGAGAGCCACGCGAGAGTTTAAAAAAATAGAGAGAAAATGAGATAAATGTGTCGGAAATGTAGATTATGTAAATTTTTTTCCTAGGTCATGGGACTTTGCACTGAATATGTAAGTGAAGATTCAAATCCAGCGCTCAAAGATTTCATTAAATTGAAGTCCATAAATAAAGCTATCTCACCTGAAATTGATTAATGAGGTGTTTGGTATCAAAAAAACAGCAGGAGCCAGAAGTGTGTTTGTGTTACATCATTAAATTGCACACTGACTCATGGGGAGACATATTTGGGAATTATTTATTGTGAAAGAATAAATGGAAAAACACAACAGTGAGTCAGCTGATCCCCAGTGGCTTTACTGGTCCAGGTGTTAACTGCTGGCTGAACTATAAATGTAATATAAAACAATAATATAATATCACAATCACAGTATTTCAAAATAATATAATAACGATGCTGTCACTATTTCCATTTAAAACCAACAGTCTAATAGAATCACCTGTTATATGTAACAATAGGCTATTAAAATGATGAATTCTATATAAACATAATGAAAGTGCTCATTCTCTTTTCTATTAAATACAGTTCTTATTTCCAATATAAAACAATCATCTTTTTCTCTTATAGCTTCAGTCACAATTAAATGAATGATATAATTTCTACTCTCTTGTTTACATATGACCTATTACCACCTGTAAACTGCTTGGTTGCCTTGGCAACAGTAAACTACAGTGCTGCTAATCAGCTGTACAGGCTCAGGCTTATTAACTGTTAGGATAAATAAAAACAAAAGAAATATAAATTACAAAACACTAACATTTAAATCCTATATATTCATATCTGTCTGACATGTTTGGACAGGTGTAATCTGATAATAGTCACTCATTGGAAGTAGTGAATTAGTGCCAGTTTGTCCCAGTTGCGGATTGCAAACTAAATACTGCTAACAAACTAACAAACTACATATACAATACATACAATACACAACTGTACAGTAAATAGAAAGCTACATTACTGACTATACGTTCCATCCATATCATTAATTGATCACATGGACTTTAAACCATCAGCAGCTGGGATATCTTATAAATGTCATCAATGATTAGTTTGTAGCTCCTATCTAAACTGACTGAACAAGCTCTGACCCAATGATACAAACAATAAGAATAATAAATGAATCACACAAAGGTAATGAATTAATATTATGTTTATGCACCTGACTCATTTTTCAGATGGGTTAGTAAACACGTCAGTACAGCTGGTTATAAACCTAAACCATGTGTTATTAAAAGATTCATCTCATAAGGTAAGGTAAGGGTCATTCAGAATGGACACAACAGTATTCTTGTTATAAGATAAAACTGCAATAAAATAAAATAGTATATACAATAACATTTTTTTAATGCTACACACAAACAATAAACAAGCTCCGGGGCTTGTTGTCACATTGCAATTATCTTCTCCACCAGAGGGCGCAACTAAAAAGTGGAATACTAGTTTTTCTTCCTTTACATGGTCGGGGGTCATGTCCTGTCTGAGAAGAGAATAGCACATTGTGAGCTGAGATGAGCACCAATGAACCATTTTGCACAACCCAAAGTAAAAAATATCAACTTGATATATTTCAAAATAAACTTCTTTTAGGTGAAAATACCAACAGTGATAAATGTGGACTTGTTAGAGGAGAGAATTAAGCATCCTGTCATACCTCAGTCATTGTTCTGTTTTAAGCTAACTTTAAACTAGAGCTAGCTTTAGCAAACATGGTAGCTTGGGGCAACATGTTTCAGTCATGTTGGGGTTAGTTGTGACATATGACTTAGTGAGGAAATTCGTTTGTCAGGTTTTGTTTGAGTTTTTATGAATGGATCTTCCAGTTGTTGTTGGAACTATGGACACATTTCAGGACTGGTTTAAATTTCATATTTTTTTTAGTTCAATTCAATCTGGAATTTTGAGTTTAAGAAAGGTAAAACAGGCATTTGAGGCTGAGAGCCATAGTCTACATGCCAGCAGTTACTAAGGACTTTAACTCCATGTTGCATAATATTTTGTGTTAACGTTTGTTCAATGGCCATGTTTTATGACTTTTTAAAAACTCAATGATAGACATTGTATGTGCTGTATGTTCACTTTCAAGTAAAAAAAAAAGAACAATAATTTTGTCCTTGTTTTATTAGTTGCAAAATCCAGTGTGACATCTTCCCCCGTATAGTGAGACAACTTACCCGATGGTGGGGCAGCATGTCACATGTTCACACTCTCCATTTGATTGCCTATAACTCTGCACTGACACAAGATATGAAAATGACATGAATACAAAATATATACGTGAGACTTTGGTCTTTCATCTGGTACACTTTTTAAAACAATATGATGTATTGATTCCAAGAAATATATAAGAGTGTAAAAAGTGTGACAACAAGCCCCGGTCTCCCCTATTCCTGGGATTAAACAGTAAGGGCAGCCTCAGTCTTATTAGTGGGAGTGGGAGGTACTGGGAGCTGTGGTGTTGTGGTGAGTACAGAACTGCTCATTCTGCTTATATAAATACTAGGTTATGTGTGAGAAGTGGTGTACACGCACTTATTCAGAGTGGCATACTCTGTCTCACACTAACTATGTAATCACGTTCTTGTTTATTTATTGTACTGATGCACTTTATAGTCACATTCATATTTATTCTTTATCTTTGCACTAAATGTTACCTGATTTTTATTGTTTGATGTACTGTTGTTGTGTTTTATGTGCCTTGTAAGGTGTCCTTGAGTGCTTTGAAAGGCGCCTTTAAATAAAATGCATTATTATTATTATTATTACACGTTGTTCATATGGCCTCAGATGCTCAGAGTCACTGTGTGGACTGAGTGTGAGATCTCTGCTGATGGGCCAGAACATCCAACAGAACATGTTCTCACCTTCACTGAACATGCAGGTGATCTCAGCATCATTTACAACCAAACTGCTTCCACAGTTGATTCTCATGTTTGACTTCCTGTGCTTCATCAGTCTGGTATAGAATATTCTTGATAATGGTGGTTGGAGTGTTTCACAGAGCAGCAGGCCATGTTAGAAGCAGCAGTGTTGGGATTGGATTGAACCCAGGTTTCTGCTGGTAGACAAATGCCATCACTCTAGAGCCATTTGGGTATTTAAACATGCTTGTTTAAATATCATGTATGTGTTGGTTCAGGCTGTATGGACTGAAATAGACAACTGTGTTGAAGGTGTGATGTACTCCAAAACTAACAGTTCAGTTTGTTGAGGCTCAAGTTAAAAAAAAACCTGCTTCCTGTTAATGTTGGGATTATTTGTTGATTAATAGATGAACTCATGAGTCTAGAATTGGCCAAAATCTGTAAAAATTGCACCAAACACACCAAAAACCAAAGAGATTCACAGAGATATACCAATATAAATCATCACATCCTCACACCAGAGAAGCAGGAGCAAGTGTGTAACATTTATACTTCATAAAGTACTTCAATAATTGATTGATTATAAAAGTTGTTGGTCATTAATTCTGTTGATTGCCTGATCAATCACTTCAGCAGCAGGTTTTGGCATCATTTCAAGCTGAACTATTAAATCTGCCGATCATAAAAACTGCCAAAATGTGATCTCCTAAGTCTATATGTGATGTTTATAATATGATCAAATATAAGGCTGCAACTAAACGATTAATCCATCTATCTATTTTTGACAATGTAAAAAAGTGCTCCAACATGTTGCTGTTTGGACGTCTCTGAGCTGTTAGAGTAATATTAAATTATAAATAATGATTTAAACAAAACAACTAAATGTTGATGTCAGTTAGCTTTAACAAAAAAAACATACACATGCATGCTACACAATCAGATATGTTCTGTTGTTTAAAGGGATCTGAGCTGTTGGAACAATAAATAAAAGATAATCAAGAAAAAAGCAAATTATAAAAATGTTAAGAGGATTAGTTTCAACATCCAGTGATGGTTCTAGTATATCAATTAAAAAGAGTTATATTATATATCGCAAACTATAACATATTGGTAATAAAAAACAGAAAGAATACAACAATGTGTCTGTGTGAAACAGTATGAAATGTGGTTTATTTTGTAGTGACCAGTTTGACTTTTTCCATCATGAGGCCACCATCCAAACTATGTGTGCTAGATTCTCCTGCTGCTCTCCTCATCTCCTGCTATGACTGTGAGATCTGAGCAGGTAGAAGCTGATAGTTCACTAACTAGAACAACTAGGTTGATCCACATGGTGACATTATATCATTAACGTGCAAAAGCGATAGAAAACTGATCTTTTGTGTGTGTGTGTGTGTGTGTGTGTGTGTGTGTGTGTGTGTGTGTGTGTGTGTGTGTGTGTGTGTGTGTGTGTGTGTGTGTGTGTGTGTGTGTGTGTGTGTGTGTGTGTGTGTGTGTTCTGCAAGATGCCACACACACTTTCTAGTTTTATGTAATGAATTTTTAATGATTTTATCGATTCCTTGTTGCAGCCCTAATCAAATAATTTTGTATCCATGGTAACATGTATGTCCATCAGCTGGTGAGTTCAGGGATTTGGCTATATACATCACCAAGTGACAAGCAGTTGAAACCCAGGTGTGTTGTGAGTCAGGTATAATGATCTCAGTGTGTCCTGTCACTCTTCTTTCTCTCTGCTCATCATTATTTTTGACATGAGTCCTCAGTTACAGTGTGTATACTCACTTCAGGATCAATAAAGTGTAGCGTGACCTGCTGTCGGTTAACACCTCTCAGTCCATATGGAGTGATGATGGAGGATGACAACATCTAAACTGCCCAATGTATGAGTAACTGATCACTTTGTTCTGTGTAATAAGTCAGTATGAACAGATCAGATCTATGGTATGTATAATGGATTATAACCTCTGCTCTATAATTGCTGCATGTTAATGATGTAGTGGAGCTGTTTTAAAGGCTCTGTGTTAGTCAGAAGAAAGCCAGGAAAATGTAACAGTGTGATTGTTGTGTAATATTTCCCAGAAGGCAGTGCAGTGCCTGTTCACTGCCCTGAGAAGAGGCTGCTGAAATAATGTCTGACGTTCAGACTGAATGGAATTGCAGCTTCCATCCTCATTCAGCAGTGGGCGGTCATGTTTGAGTAATACAGCGGCTGGTTACCAGGCTGGTTACCACCAACATATCTCTGTCTCATGAGCTGTCTGTCAGGCAGGAGCTGATGTTTGGATACAGATACAGAGGGGCTTAATGAAAGTTTTCATAATTCATGTAAATTAGATACACCAGTTCTTTATTTTCATTCTTTTTTTTCTAAACAAACAACTTTGCATATCTGCAGTAAAGGCAAGGCAGCTTTATTTATACAGCACATTTCATACACAGGGGCAACTCAATGTGCTTTACATAAAAACAAAATATCAGATGATCTAACAATAAAAATTGGAAACATTAAAACATACAATTTAATAAAAATAAAAACTCAATTATAACAAAGAGAAAATAAAGTATAGAAAAATCGAAAGAGGGAAAGAAGACAAAAAGATAGACTAAAATAGAGCATAGAATATGAGAGTGTAGTAAACCGTTGGTCTAAATGCTCTAACCTAATTATAGGATTGTGTTCCACTGTAAATGTAACACACATGAATGAGATATAACAATGAACAAGATCCAGACCTTTAACAGTGTGACATGATGTCTGTACTGTTGGTCTTACTTAGACTAATGTATGCAGGTAGCAGCAGTGGACGGCTATCTGTGCTGTGTCAGTGTTCATTTTAGTAATATAATTCCACCTTAACAACAGCAGAATGTTAACACTGTAAATCTAGCTGCTTTCACACATGACCACTGTTACTGTCATTTTGGCGGCAGATGTACAAGTTGGTCACTTACAGATAAATTATTTTTGGGGCCGATACTGATATTTGTCAATTTAAAAATTCCGATATTGATATATCGGCCGATAATCTTATACATACAGACTATATACATAAACACACTTATTTTTTTTCAAATGTGGTTACCAAACACTTGACAAAGATATGTATGGACGTGGTATTTTAAATGTTCATGAATTAAATCAGTACATTCACTGGGAATTTAATATGTATGTAAAAAGGTCTAAATATACATATGAAACATATATCAGGACATATTTGCATAAACACTGATACCGATATATGTGTGATAGGCAAATATCGGTTGACAGATATATCAGTCCGGCTCTACTATGTACAGACACACACATACACACTGTAGTTTATTAACTCAATTGCACACTGCCATTTGCTCCCATAGATACTCACTAAAACACCAAATGTGGATTCTTCCACCGCTGAAAATAGTCCCCAAATGCAAACAAATGCACTATTTCCTCCTGCTGTATGACCTTACTGAACCCTTTCTGTGTCTGCAGTATAGGGATGAAGTGGTTTGGAGCTGAGAGCCGCAGATAGAAGGTAAAAGAAAAGAAAAAAAACTTGCATCAACAATAATAGTCAGGTCAGCAGAACACTTAGTAATGAAATGAGAGTGTGAACACACATCTTATCTTTCTGTACTTGTGCATAGAAGCAGCAGAACTCTAATAAATGATGTTCTTGATTGAAACGAGGATTATGTGGGGAGAAGCAGTGTGAGCGTCCTGTACTCACCATGTTCATTCATTAACATCTCAAACCGCAACACAAGTTAAAATCCATCATTGATGCAGAAAACTTCCTTCATATCATTACTGTCCAACTTGGCTCAAAGCTACCACTCCCTGTGTGAAGCAGGTGCAGTTTTACATATTAATGAACCGTTGCTTCAACCATGTTCCTGCTCACAGTTGTGTTGTGTGGTTTGTCTCAAATGACTCAGGTGTGTTTTCACTCAGCTGCCAACACTAGAGCTCTGCTGCAGCTGCATGCAGGTTAAATACAGGTCGCTTTAGCTACCTAGAGACATGCTAAGCTAACTGTCACAGCTGACAGTTAACACAGAGCTCCAGCTTCAGTATGTCACATTTCACTGAAATATCTCAGGGCTGGAAATACAAGTGTATTTCATTCAATACTCGTCCTCTATTGGCTAAGTTTCAAGCTTGTGTTATTTTTTGACCTTTTACCCACTTCGTTATTATATCCACATTACCAATGATTATTTACCAAACATTTCATAGTGTAAATATTCTCTGAAAGCATCACGAATCATCTCTACATTATTGTTGCAATATCAATATCGAGGTATTTGGTCAAAAATATTGTGATACTTGATTTAGTCCATATCGCCCAGCTCTACTACAGAGTCTGTTTGTCAGCAGGTGTGTTGCTGAGTGGGGAGAACCTGTTAGAAACATGAAGTGGTTGTTGGTGAACCGTGGGCTTCTGTTTAGGGCTATGCTTCCTACCAACAGTCACCCAGTCGCACCGGTTTACCGGCTGCTCAGGAACTACTAGGTGAGTAGCAGCTATGCTAGGACTAGCTCTGGATCAGCTCGTACCGGCTACAGGGGGCTGGCTAACAGCGTGGCTGATTCTAAATGTTAAAGTCTTGTCATAATGTTATAAGAGAACAACTTCATGTATGTTAACAAACAGCTCTTATGTGTGTCTGTGCTGAGAGCAGAGAAGTCAGTTATGGGGCTTTTTCATTATACAGTTCTAGCACGACTCGGCTCAGCTCGACTCTGGTTTTTTTTGCTTTTCCATCAGGGATAGTACCTGGTACCTGGTGCTTTTTTAAGTACCTGCTCTGGTGAGGTTCCATGCGAGCCGAGCCGATTCTAAAATGTGACGTCAACAGACTGCCGGCCACTGATTGGTCAGAGAGTCACTGGAAGAGTCATGAGCCGTCCCACACAAGAATCAAACCCGGCATTTATTAAATACCAACTACAGCGTTACAGCGTTTCTGCTCTCTGCTCTCTTCTCTTGCTTTGTGTGTGACAAAAAGCCACAGACCATCGCCTCCATGTCCTACATTGTTTGTGTGTTTTGTGTCGAGTATAAAACTATGAAGTAACGAAGTGCCTGGTACCAAAACCGAGTAGAGTCGAGTCAAGTAGAGCCGAGTAGTGCTAGAACTGTATAATGGAAAAGCCCCATTAGACTCATTTTAAACCAGATGGCAGTGCAGCCTCCTCTGCTCCCGCCCAGTGTGGTTCTTCAGCCAATCACACTTGTATCCACAGTGACTGACAGGCTTCACAGCATGTTCAGTGACACCCTATAAATCTCAATAAATGCACTTAAACAGTCGAAACATTAAACCTGCACTAACTGATCCTTGTGAAACTAACTGAAACAAGTAATACACACTACGTCAGAAAACTGTCATAGTTGGTTATAATTAATGTGATGTCAAATGTTGCATCATCATATTAAGCTGCTACAAGTACATTTTTGGCAGATACAACCTAAGCGTTGTGTCTTGTGGTACATCTGAAGCAATGACAGAACATTTATATAACAGACACCTACAGTATGTGTGGAAGACAAACAGCCGTTGTGTTAACAGATGGATTAAGACAGCAATGTTACAGATTTCAGGGTTTTTTTCTCCCTAAGCTAAAAAAAACAAATCATGCTTTTTATTTCTTTGTTATTTCTATCTCCGTCTCAAATAGGTTTTGTAGTTTTGTGTGTTCATCTCTGTCAGTTGCCCACTGACCCAGTATGTAAAGTGAGAGTTGAAAGAATCTCATTAAAGGTTCTATTCCAGAAGACAAAGTGGAAACGGTTAAAATAGCTTGTGGCAGACATTGACTCCCAGGTGGCTCAAGCTGCTGCCTGCTGCTTTTAACTGATAAAGACACGTATTCTAATAGCAATGAGTGATGATGAATGTGATGACACTGTGGTTTAGTTTTGAATACAGATACAGTATGCACTGAGATACACCTGGAACCCGAGAATTAGCAAAACCAAATGTTGGATAAACACATGAGCTGGTTTGGAGTTTGTACAGAAGGGTAACAGAGAGCTGCAGCGCACTCAGGCACAGCTTCACTTAATGTGGAGCCAGGTCAGCTGCTGGGAAGATACAGCCCAGTTAACATGGCTAACCCTGAACACTAGCCAAGGTGCGTTTCCCATGGTGCTCTGCCTGGGCTCAGCTCTTTCAAAAGGGCCATTTAAGAAGTTTAGGATGGGGGGATGGGAGATAGAGATTTATCATGGTACCAGCTGAGGGGCAACACATTCTCTTTAGAATGTAAACGTCCCCTCCAGACATGTTTTGAGACACATAAAAATACCCTGAAAAATAATTTCTTTTTTTTCCACAAAATGTTTTAAATAAGGTTCAAATCAGTAACATTTACTATGAAGCCCATGTTGATAATGCATTATAAACTGTTTTATTTGTTTATTTGACGCAAATAAGGTTTATTATTATAATTATTATTATTATTAGTAGAAGTAGTATTTGGACAATGCATTATAATCTGCTTATAGCACTAATAGTATAATAGTAGTATAATTATAGTTATGATCACTCATAATTATTTATACGTTATATCAATAATCATATCATACACTGTCGCCCATAAAGTTGGAATAAACTATATTTTTTACCTCTTTCCATGAAATGATTGTGACAATGTGATTCATTCTTGACAGATAAAGTGTATATCTTCTCAAAACTTTATTAATCAATCTCTTCCAAACATATCACAATGAACATTTAAATAGGAATAAACAGAGGATTGTGTCTGAAAACAAAATAAAAATATTTTATAATGACTTTTTTGCAGGGATCATAGTGTATTATAATTCCCATAGCTGTAATACATTACCCTTACACTAACATTGACACTCAATGATAGCATTGGATGTAAATCATGAAGCGTCTGATATAAACATGATTTCAAGGCAAACTTGGCTTCATTATGCACATTTAAAAATCTGCACACCCACAACATGTACATTGTTACAGCTCATCATTTGTTGATATTATAGTCAAAGTAGAAGACAATTATTAAAAACTGGTATTAGGCAAAGCATGGCACATTTATTTGTACACATTTCAACAACAAGGTAATTCAAAGTGCTTTACATAAGACATCAAATGCATCGAGACACAAAATAAAAAGACATTCAAATATGATTAAAATTGTTAAATTGGAAATAAAATGAAACTAAAATAGAACGAGACACATAAAACAGGAGAACAAAGAGTTACAGTGCAGTTCCTGAGAACGCTCAGGAAGATAAATATCACAGCAGCTCCTGAGGTCGTTCTACTGCTGCTCCATTGAGAGCGTCCTCACTCACAGCATCCTGGTTTGGTACGGTAGCAGCTCTAGGTGACATCTTCACCTCCCGTTGTCTGAAGAAGTCACAAAACATCTTAAAAGATTCATTCCACCTTAAGGAAACGCTACAGGTCCATCAGAACACGCACCACACGCTTTATGAACACTTTTTTATCCCAAAACCATCACCATAATAAACTCTGAACTGAAAGCAAACCTTCGGAACAAATCACAACAAAATGTGCAATAATTTGTTTATTATAACAATGTGCAATAATATGAATATACACTGAATGAGTGTATCGTCTGTTTGATGTACAGATGAAAGTATTTGAGTGATGGATGGATGCATTTATTTATATATAGCCGATCTTGAGCTTACCTGATTACGTTGTATGTTCTATGACAAGTAAGTAATCTTTCTTTCTTTCTTAACCCTAAAATGTGGATTTAATAAAAAGCAGTCACAAACAGACACGTCTTATAACAGCACTATAAGTAAGGCTGGAAGACTCATAACAAATGAATAGGACTCTTTACAGGATCAGTGTAATCCACTTTGATAAAACATATTTTTTATGGATATTGCAACTACATATTCTATCATGAAGCACCAATGTTTCAAATTAAGTTTTGATTTTTTTCAGCCTCAGAATCAAGCATCCATGACGTTGACTCTCCAGTATGTGTTATTTCATACTGTGAGACCAGTAGAGCCTCACTGCGCTGTGCCACTGCTGCATTTACACACTGCCTGCCAAAGCTCTGATTATATCCCATTATTGACTTAAAATATTTGCGAATGAATAGTTTACTTTAACACTGTGTGTCCACAACACATTTTCCCAACACTTTACAGTAACTGCTGCAACACTTTAATACCAGTTTCCCCTAACGTACATTTTCCTGATAGCTACTGTACTAATGTAGTAATTAGCTCAGCGGCTGTCACTAAACTGTCCTAAAACCTCAATATTTCTTCATCACATCTGATCTATTGAGTAAACATAGAATGATTCAGTGGTTTACTTGCTGATTGTGGATGTAATTGGTTATTCATTATTTTCCCATTGATTGACTTTGATTCATTCTAATTCTGTAAACGTTGAATTTTGTGGATGCCATGTTCCTACCAAGCAGTTTCAGTGTCTCTGTGATGTTGTGATAGTAGATAAAGGCCACAGCACAACTGTAAATATGTGGCTGCTGGTTTTTGTACTCCCCATACTCTTTCTGTACATGGTAGGCTGAATGTAAGCAGATAGAATGTAATGAGTATCAAAGTCTAAATAGCAACATGTGACATCTGAAACCACCCCTTTTCACCACAGATCCTCTCTTACTATAGTATGAAGAGTGTCACTGCCAAAGGCATTTTCTATTGATTACTGCAGGTGAGGGTAGATATTGACTCAGTGGGATATCTAGAGAAAACCACTAAGCCTGGCTGACAGACGCTTGTAGGCCTCCGGAGCTGTCTGCCTCTTCCCTGATGGGCTTGTTCCACTCTTTAAGTTTGTCATTCTGCTTCTGTATGACTGACACAGTGGTATGTTGTCCTTTATGTTTAGCTCACAGTGTTGTTGGGTGTGGGTATTGTGTCCTGTTAAACCACTAAAACCTTTTTGAAGTCCTGACAGAGTGGATACTGACTCCCAGAGGGCTACACTGGACTCCTGATTTCAACAGATATTCTCTGTACTCAAAGGTGTCAGACCAAGAGACCCAAGAAATTCTCCAATAAATGCAGTGAGAACATCAAGGGTCTGCTATACCTTAAATGATCTAGTTCCTCTAAAGCAGAGGTGTCAAACTCATTTTCATTCAAGGGCCACATACAGACCAATTTGATCTCATGTGGGCCGGATCATTAAAAGGAAGGGAGGAAGGAAGGAAGGAAGGAAGGAAGGAAGGAAGGAAGGAAGGAAAAGAAGAGAGGAAGGGAAGGGAAGATGGAAGGAAGAAAGGGAGGAAGGACAGATTGAAGGAAGGAAGGAAGGAAGGAAGGAAGGACAGATGGAAGGAGGGACGGATTAAATGGAGGAAGGAAAGATGGAAGGAAGAAAGTAAGGGAGCAAGGACAGATGGAAGGAAAGGAGAAAGGAAGAGAAGACAAAAAGGAAGGAAGAAAGGAAGGGAAAGAAGACAGGAAAGAAAGATGGAAGGAAGAAAGGGAGCAAGGACAGATGGAAGGAAGGAAGAAAGGAAGAGAAGACAAGAAGGAAGGAATGAAGGAAAAGAAGAGAGGAAGACAAGAAGGAAGGACGGACAGATAGAAGGAAAGAAGGAAGGAAGGAAGGAAAAGAACACAGGAAGGACAGTGGGCTGGATTGGACTCCTCAGCGGGCCGGTTCTGGAAGGAAGGAAGGAAGGATGGAATGAAGGAAAGATGGAAGGAAGGAAAGATGGAAGGATGAAGGAAAGATGGAAGGAAGGAAAGATGGAAGGAGGGAAGGAAGGAAAGAAGGAAGGAAGGACAGTGGGCCGGATCGGACCCCTCGGCGGGCCGGTTCTGGCCCGCGGGCTGCATGTTTGACGACCCTGCTCTAAAGTGTTGTCTAATCATGTCTAAAGTTGTATTTCTCCTGGTATGAATGGGTGCACTTGCATACCACTGCCTCCCTGATATCTCTTCAAGAGGGAGAGAGTTGAACTGTTGATATTGGCTCATATTTGTTAGACAGCTTCTGTTCATTCTGTCTTTTTGTTACACGCATGTAGTCTTCCCCACAGTAGTTGCAAGCGTTTCTCACCACTAAGCTAGGTATTGGTGTATCTGAGTGGGTTCTGCTACATTGTCAACATTGGCCAATTTGTTGTGTAGCAGATGTGCTTCACTAGCCTGGTGAGATAATGGTCAAAAAGGGTTGAGGGGATGAAATGAAGCAAACATCATGGTTTGAGTCTCAGGTTGGGGTTTGGTTTCAAACTTGACTGTAGCAGTTGGGTTCGATTTCAGACCTGTGTAGTTACATCTGGTTGAATGGAACTCCGGTTGGTTTTCCTCCTTGGAGTGATTTGTTTGGGCAAATCTGAGCACAGTCATCGTAGTCTGGTGTGAATTATTAACTCCATAGTGGCCCTGAAAAATTCCTTGGTGGGGCTTGAGGTTGAGTCGGTGCTGATTGGGTATTGTTATGCTTTTGGTGTGCCGCCTTGGCGACGTCATGGTCAAAACTGTCGCACAACGATTATGCGACGATCAAAACTGTTGCAGAATGATTAGGTCACCTCCAGAGTCCAGTGTTTCCTATCAAGGTCCTACTCTGCAATGGAGACACAACAGTGAGAGGACGTTCCTGTACAGTTCCCACCTCCTAAATTTTACCCGGAACTCCCTTAATGGAAACGGCCCTATAGAAGCTATTAGTGGTGTGACGATACACTCAGCTCACGAGACGAGATTTTATCTTTTTTTATTAAGAAAACTTCAATGAGGAAATACATGACTGTTCTTTTATTTAAAATTCACAAAATGGAAATTGAATTGAAATGTTTGAACTAATCATCCTGTAATGAATCACTTTTTTCTACTTTCTAAATATATAATTATCATATGCAGTATGCAGCACTGTAAAAGGTTTCCCCATATAGATATTTTATAAATGGATCATTTTGGTATTTATGGAAATATCGTTGCGTTTCATCTCGCGAGATCTCGTCACACCCCTAGAAGCTATGAGAGGAGGGAACATTCTCATGCAATGGTTCACTTGATTTTTTTTTCTGGATGAAAATAAACTACCAATGGCAAAACACAAGTTTACTATCTCATCCACTGATTCAGACCAGAACCAACCAACTGTAAGCTTGAAGACACCATGAACACCCAAGTGGGGGTCTCAGTTTTAGCCTCATGCAGGGCTGTAACACAAGTGTCCATGAACAGACGATTACTGTTCTCTATTGATCCATGCTAGGGTTTGATAGTTGTAATCTGTGATAATGTTTCTGCTTTCAAGTCTCATGTCTTCATTTGTAGGAGTTAAACTCCAGGTCTACATCTCCATAGCCCTGCTGTATGTTATGAATCAGGATGAAAGGAGGATATTTTTAAAGAAATAAAGGCCATTTGATGCGGTGAGCACTACAAATAAAACTAATTTCAGCTGCATTTTCTCGGGGTGATGACATAACCCCTCAGAGACAGAGATCTTAAAACTTCACTTCATCTGTTAGCATGTACAGCAGCACAGCTTTTGATGTTCTATTTATTCTCAGACACTCAAGTGTTGATTCAGCTCTGATATGTCTGAGGCTGTGCTGCGTTGTGTTGTTGGACGATGATTGGATTGCATTATATTTCTACTGTTCCTTACTCTACACCAAAGTGGACAAAATAACAACAGCAAATGGGAATTATAGCAGACAGTTCAGTGTAATCGGAATAGTTTTACATTTTTTAATAATAGAACAAAGGTTGTTTGGATCAGCTGTCTTTATATTTGTTTTTGTTTTTTTCAAACCATGAATTGCTGCATGTCTCCAGAGAGAACAGAGAAACCAACAGGATGTATTTGCCTCGATAAAACAGTTTGTCTTTAGTGGAGGAGGCGGGGGAGAGGCTCTACAAACAGACAGGAGTTTACTTGTGTTGCTTGATATTATCTGACGGAGGAGATCAGGGACACTGAATTTTCAATTTTCCTATTAATCCAAAAATATATCTTTACTTGAGTAGAAGGTTTTTTGTGATGCTAAACTGTGAATTTGTCTAATATTATAAAACAATGGAATATTAAAAGACTGTTAGATGTTGTAACACGCAGCCTCCAGCTGACTGAGTCAAACACAATGAATCAAATGAAGATGAGTGCTATTGTTTCCAGTGTGCTTCATGACAAACATGGTTAATTGTTACTTTTGTCCTTTGTTTTATTCTGTAAAGGTATCTGGTGTGACACATATGAGTATGTGTTAGATACATACATACATACACACATACACAGATACATTACCTGGAGCCAACAGCACTGTAATTGGTCTGCTCGGGGCTGCTTGTGTTTTCTTCTAGAAGCTTCTGATCTGGTGGAGAATGAAGGGAGTAAAAAACATCATGAAACTAATTGAATTGAAGTTCAGTATTCTTCTGCTTTTCACTGATGCACATCTAAGAAAGATACAGTATCTCCACTGCTAACCTTCTGACCGTGATCAGCACTCTTTATCAGCGAGGGAAACAATATGAACATGACAGTAGTAATAGCAGCAGTGAGACAAGAAGAAATAGATGTAACAGTTTTAGTAGGAGCTTACAGTTGTTACACTTCATGTGACCACAGTTATAACACAGACACATCATAAATCATCCATCCAGTGTAGAGGTGAGGGTTTCAACAGGTGAAATCAAACACTCAAGACATCCTGTATGTTCAAGATAAAAGTCTCTATTTTTTTTCCTTGTTCATCACTGACTGGTTGAGTTCAATCTTTCAGACAGTAAAATCTGGGCTGTTTTTGATTGAACTAGACAAAGAACATACTGCCTTTAGTTGAAAAAACCTAAAACTTTGCGAAGTTGTCCTTTGGCATTCAAGGTTGTTTATCTGTCACACTGAGATTTGTCGTTTTGCTCGTCTCTGCAGAATAACCTTCCATTTCCACAACTGGAAGCCCTGGGTGTGTCAGATTTACTGTGAATTGCTGTTCAGTGTGCATCACTATGGTAATGTCAACAGACAATACTGCATTGGTTATAGATTGAAGCAGGCACTGGATCATGGGAATTTGTGTTTGTGAGGTTCTGCTAATGGGTTCATCTGTGATCATTTTTCAGGATTGTTGTTGTAGCAAATGCAATTATATCTGAAGAATTGCATTGTATAGCTGCCAACACTCCTGTTTTTCCCGGGTTTCTCCCGTATTTTAGACCCATCTCCCGCCGCCCTCCCGTTTTGTCTTTTCTCCCGGGAATCTCACGTACTTTACAGCCCCAACTTTGTTTGTCAATAATAATGAGAAGCGCACGATAAAAAACGTTTTATTTTGAAAGCTTAGACCGGAAGAACCGGAAAAATCGTTTTAATAATCGTGATTTCAATTTTGACCCAAATAATCGTGATTATGATTTTCTGTAAAGAAATGAAGGCTGATTATCATTTAAATGAATGTGTTTGAGCAGTTAAAGCTTGTTGTTTGTTATGAATAATAAAAGTTATTTTTTGACGCATTATCTATTTAGCTCTTGTGAATGTTGGCATGCAGCAAATATTCCATTACTCGTTGGTTATACCCACCGACTAGTCGACCATGAAAAAATGCACATCCCTATAAAGAGGTCGAGGGAACATTTGGAGGACAGGTACTGGTTGTCATATTACAGTGGGTATGTTTATTTAATGATGTGATGATTTAATGAAAGATTTAATGTTGTATACCTCATTTATACCTGGCATCAAAATCTATCTGGATGTGTTATCTGACTGAGAATATGTGAACAGATCAGTCAGACCACATTTGGTGGTCAAATCTGAGCTGTTTAAACCTGTCATGTGTGATCTGAGTATTGTATTGTAAGTCTGATGACTGATGACACAGTGTCTATTTCAATCAATAAAGCTATCTACACAGGCCGCACATTGAATACTTGTTACTCCGACACAAACTGTGTTTTTACGCAGTTTCTTCTGTTTTCCTGCATAACTACAGTCATTGTAAGTTCAGCACAGTGAAATGAGGTGACCTACACTCAGTACTGTGCCTGAGCATATCTTGATTAGACACAGAGAACTGAAGCTGCTGCTGCTCTTCTAACACTGTACAGTTTGTGTAGACACTGGGTTAGAGAGGCTTCATTAGTTAGTTGTTTGCACTGACAGAAGACACAGTAAGGTCTGCATGTTTGGGTTAGACCAGTCTAGTTCACTAGTTGGTGAATATATGAGGAACTTAAACAAGATTAAACTCATTAATGCATCATGTTCTCTATGTGGTAGTTCTTGTACTGCATCCCCCTCACCGTCCAATCCACCTCAAAACACATACCACTGGAAGTAAACTAGGGCACGGGACTAAAAACAGAATTGGTGTCATCAGTGCCTTCCCCTTGGACTTAAACACTGTCAGAGTGGAGGGTGATACTTAAACAAAGGATGCAGCTTCTAATGAGCAGTGGCTCTCACTTATACAACAGCCTAATCCAGTCAAACTACATCAAACTCTATATAATCACTGTTCGCTAACTAGGGATGTGCTCGATTAGTCCTTATTAATTAAACTTCTATTTTGACTGTTTTCTGAAAGCACTGAAACAAATCAGACAGTAAACTGAAGCATTGATAATGAGATGTGACTCATTATCAGTCAGACCTGACTAGGAACCACTTGAAGACTTGTCTGGTAATAAGGTATTAGTAGAGCCAGCATATACACACTATCTGATTTTTCCATCTTCATAAGTAACACTTAACACACATTCAGGTTAAACTTTGGAGATCCACTTAACAATTAAGACTTCCAAGGTGAGTGCCAAAATATTTGCTGGAGCTTCATTTCTGGCAAATTCTAGGTTATGTCAAGTAATTGTACACCACAATTATGTTCAATTTCAGTTTAAATAAATATGTAGGCCAGAGTATTAGGTTGTTAGTCAGTACGCTGTGACGCCTGCATGGATATAGTTGCTAAGTGTTCCTCTCATTAGTGATCTGATTCCACTCTCCTTTGCTCAGATAATAGGTCCCTTTGTGCAGGCTGTCTGAGCTTGTTTGTGATTATTACAATGTCAATACTACCACATGAAACTTAGTATTACACAAATAAAGGTATCAGCTTTAAGGCCAGCATTTTTAACACGACACAAGCCCCAACAATTACTAAGTAACAACATAAGACTGACTGAAAACCATTGGAATTTTGAGGCAGCTTAAATCTGTTGAATGCTAACATGTAATATCTCCCCTGTTCTTAGAGCTGTGGATCCCACATCAATACTTTTTTGATGCTGACCCGAATGTCCTGAACACCAAATAGTGAAAACTTAAAAGTATTGAAAGCTGACAGCAAAAATCTAGTCAGATTCATCATCTTGTTGACCATTGTGAGTCATCATTTTACCAATTTGAGTATTTTGACTTATTCTTAAAGTTCTTGCAGAGCTGCTTGAGTGTTTCTACATTGTACATTTGAGAACATCTTATTCAAATGAACAAAACATGCAGTGATTTAAACATGCGACACAACAAGCCTAACTGTTCTCAACAGGATAGTTTTAAACTTCTTCCTCGAGAGCCGTGATTCGCTTCCTAATGTAGAATTTAATGAACGGCCAATTTCTGTTTTTAAGTGCTACTTTTCTGCGGTTCGAGGCACTTATCACAGTCACTTTTCCCTCCGGAACACTGCATGAAGTGATGAAGGACGTGGTGTACTTCTTGACAGCAAAGATCTCCGGTTTCGCCCCCACATCCTTCTCTTGAAAGGTTGGAGACCTGTTCAGCAATTAACACAAACAAAGAACGTGGCACTCAAATGTCACGCTTTTGAACAGTCAGTCTTGAAAGAGCATAGAGTAGCAACATCTCATATCAAATTAGAGAAGCATGTACATTTGAAAATACAATGACAATCGAAAGCTTTACCGTTGCGCCTGGTAGGTGGCTTGAGATGACAGGCTTGTGGAGGTGTTGTGGTGTCCTGCTGTGGGTTTTGCATCCTTATGACTCACAACTGGCACTCCATAACCTGACTCTCTTAAAACCAGAAGGCAACAAATACAAAAAAATAAACAATTGAGAAGTATTAGTCATACCACAGTAAATTAAAGCTGACTTGAGCTGATCATAAGTATCGTTATCAGGGCCAGTACAGGCATTTTTTAATGGATCAGCACCAGCTAAAATATAGTCGATCAAAACGTGATCCATTCTTTACTGTATCCTACTGTGTACTACTTTATATAATGTTGGGGAGTTTAATCTACAGCATTGCAGCATATTCTATAAGATAAGAGTATATTCGCTGTTATCCTGTGAGAAACACATATCTCTAGAATGTCAATTTTTCATGAGCTCAGAAAAACAGCCTGTTTTCAGCTTTGTGACCATGCATTTTTTCCAGCTAATCCAAAGGGGTTTCTAAATAGTCTATTTAGCTTAAGAAATGGGAGAATTTTCTGGACCCATAAGGGAACTCTTAATCCTTCAATTTATCACATACATTTAACATCACCACATTTGGAGATTTGTTGTTTTCCCTGTACAGGAAGGGTATGAAAAGTTGTAGATCTGATAAGCAGAAACTAAAGCTGTCAGACAAATATGGTGAGTAAAAAGTACAATATTTACCTCTGAGATTTAGCGGAGTAGAAGTATAAACTGGAAATACTCAAGAAAAGTATTCATATTTAAGTACAGTACTTAAATATCAGCATCTACTTACTGTACCTAGTTACATTCCTCCACTGCTCTTTTCTGTTTTCATTGTTATTCACCCCACCAGGAAAAATACACTATAGACAGGGAGGATGAAGATATTAAAGAGTTGAGGGATGATAGGAAGAGTGATACTGATGGTTAAGATAGCAAGGAGAGGAGTAGTCTGGAGTGGAGAGAGATGGAAGTGAACTTGATGAAATGGAAGCCAAAGGACTCAGACACTTCTGTTGGCATGACAATATTCATCTGATCCTGCAAATGTTCAAAAGAACAGCACAGACTACTCTGAGAAATGTGTGCTTTTCTGTTGCTCTGTTGGGCCTTGTCAACCAGTTCTCTGCTGTCCCAAGACAGAGAGATGCTCATTCCACAGGAGGTGGGTACAAAGGAACCCCCCGACTAGAGCACTAAGTGGAAAATAATTCCTTGTTCTGTTTTAGTCGCAAACTCGTTTTGAAGGAAGAAAAGTATCAAAGCAAGACAGCTTGGCGTACAGAGGTAGTTAACTGGAAAAGGGCCACTGAAAAAATTAAGGAACATAAAGAAAGATAGATGAGATGGAGCAACTTCAGAGAGGGACCAGTGGATCGAGCTCTCAGGAGTGCAGGCATGTACAGCAAAGCCAAAAAAGAACAAGATGAATCATGGTATAACGTTGTACCTTACAAGGTAAAATGTGGCATTCAGGATTCATAATGGAATTAACAGCCCATCTTTAAACTATGGAAACTTTCTTGAATGTGTTCAGGTCTGAGCTAATTGTGATTGCACCAAACGCATCACGTCCCAAGAGAAAAGGCCACAGACATCTTTGTTGTCCTATAAGACGCAGCATGACATAATGGAGTAGGGCTGGACGATTATGGCAAAAATCATAATCACGATTATTTTGATCGATATTGAAATCGCCATTATAAAACACCACTATTCATAGATTTGTAAACATAAGCATTTATCGAACCACAAGAACTCAACTTGAAATATATTGAACAGCACAACCGGAAATAAATTAAAATCAATAAAAAATTGATTTCTGTCACAGGTGCGGCGCACCGGGCGGAACAATAATCGTTTTAAGTCGATTATTACGTTTTTAAAATCGTGGGAGGTCAAAATCGATATCGCGATTAAAATTCAATTTATCGTCCAGCCCTATAATGGAGGTCCTTGCCATTGACCTAGAAGAGTCATTCTCAATTAAATGAATGAGTCAAAAATATTCTCCATTCTCTTGGATGGATGAGATGACTGATGTTTCCAATGTTGAACAGGTGTCTTTTGTTCATTCTGTCCATTACCTGTGACCATCAGCTGGTATAAAGGGGAGAAAGCAAACTGAACTCATTCAATGCCACATGTCGTATATGTATTTTTTAAGTACTGCAGGGTTGAACTGATCTGTAACAAAGAACTGATGTGGATGGTAGAAAGCAAACTAAGCCTGTGTTCAAAACCATGCATCACACATGGTACATTATTACATTTATGAGTCATATGAGTGTCATTAAATCTGTGAAGTATAATTTAGCTACTGTGGTCCCCACAAATACAAGAGACCAGAGGAGTGTGAGAGATAGTAGCAACAGCTAATGACTGGAATTTTAAAAGCACATTGATGGTCCCAATAAATCACAAAACCAGTGTGCTTGGAAACTTACTTATGACATCAGAATTTGATAGATCTAAACTAAACCAAACAGTATACATAAGTGCAGACATTGCACATATTTGACTAAAACTAGAAACAAAAGACATGCTTAATAGCAGATTATGACCTGAATCTGGGAGAATGAAGATCTCTGAAGTCTCCAGAGCAGCAGAGCAGATTGCTCAGTGTCTGAGGGGAGTTTTGTGATGTTTTGTTGATCCATCCATCCACACCATCCCCCTCCATACGCAGACTCTGTCACTGATTTCCTCTGTCACTGATTTCCTCTGTCCTCTCCTCTCATCTTCTGTCGCTCCTGTCATAATTACTATGGTTGCGGTTGTTTTCGAGTGCTTCCATCAACTGATCCTGTCATTGTTCTTAGCAGCACAGGTCAGGAAAATACCAAAGTTTCAAAGCACTGCTTGGTTGTTGGGCTGTAAGAAAAATGACATGTATATAGTACAAAATATATGCACTATATATTATGTAGTTCCCTCAAGTATCCCAATAATAGGATGAAAAATGCAGAGTCCTTGGAATAAGTCGGCAATGCAATGCTTTGGATAGAAGTGTAAATTGCAGTCATGAATCACATCTGATAGTGCAAAATGATGATTCATTTGTGCCTGAAATGTGAAGTTACTGCTCTCAGTGACCAGCATTTAATAAACCAACAATCAACGTGAAAGTGCAATAGTTGTAACTTTCCCTGAACTATCAGTGTTACTCGTCTTTTGACAACCACAACAAACTTTCATCCAGAGAGGGACGAGGAATATTAAAAAAAAAAAAATCAGCATGAAGATGAATGTTTCAGTTGGATGTTTTTTTTTTTCCTCCTGAGTAGCCTCCAGCTTAGAGTTAGACATGATTAATTGCTTCATCTGAGGCACTAAAGGTCCGTGTCCCTCCCAACTAAACAGTAGTTCATCTTACAGTGTTGTATAAATGTATAGTACTACTTTATATGAAAAGGGAGCTAAAATTCCATGTGTTGCTGGGAGATGTTGTCACTGAGTGATAACCATCCACTCGGCTCAGAGAATTGCTTGTCACAACTATGAGTGAGGTTTATGCTGGTGAGGCGATTAAAGGGGGCCTTTTACTGAGATATAAGGTGTACATAGAGGATACACAGAGTTCAACGCGGAACAAACTATTTATTTTTGAGTGTACTTGAGTTAGATTATTTGTCTCCATGGTGACAAATCCCTGCATATCCCAAATTGAGCCTAGAAAAGGGTGTAGTGATTTTAAAAGAGAAAACTGCTTAATCATAACTTGAGTCTTGTTTTTGTAGTTTTATCCATTATTTCTATCACAGGAATTTAATGGACACAAGCATTTCTCCAAAGAAGCACCTATTTTCTCATGTAGTTGCTCATCATGTCTGTCAGTGATACAACCATGATAGTTTCATGTCCATCCAAGCAGAGGAAGTTCTCCAACTGTCAGTCACCTACCACTATCTATATCAGAGGTGTGAAGAAAGTCAAAACGTTTGTAGTATAGAAGAACTTTATTAACAGACCAATGCGTTTCAGCCAAAACGTATTTCGCAGAAAAGTAATTCAAGTATTTCAATAAAACACTCTGCTGTTCTCACTTATTTTCACTTGCCATTCACAGTCAAGGTTTCTGATCTTCCCGTCGAAGTCCAACTTGAGATACGTGACCTGCAATGTGATTCAGAATTGAAGGCACATTTTTCATCAGTATCTCCTACCAGGGTGCATTAGATGTGGCCCTTGAATTAAAGTGAGTTTGACACCCCTGGTCTATTTAGAAAGTGAAACACCTTTGGAATTACCACAAGGTCTGTTCTGGTCGACCGTATTTTGGATTTGGTCTAATCGTACTAGAGTTGGGTTTGACTGTTCTCAGGTAGCTTTTGGATTGGGTCTGTTTTTGAGAGGGAGTTGAACATTGGATTATGGTAGGTCTTGGACTAGTCAATTTACCACCATTACTGTAGTATCATGAAAAAAATTTTTTTTCCTCAATTCATTTGAGTTTATTTTACTCTGACGCGGGCCTAATGTTTAAAATTAGGAACAGGGAGGAGGTTTTCTGGCACAACTTCACCTACTTCCAAGGTGCATTGAGAATGGGGAAAAAAAGTCAAAGCTCCAGCAACACTTGTAGTAGAAGAACTTTATTAATAGACCAGTGCGTTTTGACTTGCAGCCTTCATCAAGGCAATCATAAAACACATTACAAGCAGCATTTAAATGGGGTACTCAACCCCACCATGGTGGGTTGGGTGTATGGATATGTGACTTTAGGCCAATCATTGTCCCAGACAGGCAGGGAGGCAAGGGGAGTATCCAATAAATGACCGTATCCAATTAAATGATGTTTAAAGGTATTCATAATCTCACTCTCTCTCCTCTTAGAGCAGGCATGTCCAGACTGAGTTGATTAAATGAGTCAAGCTTGGTGTGCTCCTTAAGCCACATGAACTTTTATGGAATAGTTTGGACATTCCTCTCTTAGAGGATGTCTGGACTATCCCAGCAGTGGCTAGGAGTCACTGGGTACCACAGTTCAGAAAAAACAACCTTTGGTCTATTTGCTTTCTAAGTTAAAGTAGTGGAGAAGTGGAATTCCATCCCCACAAACATTAGAAAATCAGGAAGCTTTGCAGTGTTTAAATCAGCCTCAAGCTTTACTACCTACCATCTTAATGTTAGAGACAGGAATGAACCCCGAGACTGTGAAAATTAGACTCAAGCTGTACCATACCTGAATTATCCTCTAAGTGCTGCTAATTTTGTTGCGAGATAACACAGTCGGTGGTAAACCATTGCACGGTCGGGTAGGTAGAGTGTGGATCTCAGATTTGGCTTCCTCCTTAATGATACTACTAATCACCATGACTCAGTGTGTCTTTTTGTATTGGGTTTGAGGTGATGTGAAATCTTATTACTGCATCAGGAAGAGCTCCCAGGTAGACCTCCTCGGCACGGTAAGCTGATTTGCATGAAAAGCGGCTCGTGTGCACGTCGTGCTCTACACCTTGCTGCTGAGGATTTGTGTGAATTTTCACCTCCAAATGCCTTTATGTGCTTCTAAAGCTCCAATGACATACATACTGTAGTGTAGAGCCTTCTTTGCATGGCAGAGCTCACTTCTCTCTCTACTATAACAGAATACTAATGAATGTACAGCTAAGGTAACTTAATGAAATGGAGGGCAATCCCCCACCCACCCCCCCCACCACATAATCAATATATTTTTCCTCCTCTCTGTCAGTGTGGCATGAGGCATTTAGTCCACAGTACACTCGCCACTGCTGTCAGGAGAATGTAGATTGTTTTGACCTGTGGCCGCTCTTGATTATCATGTTCAGAGAGACTCTTCTCTCTGCTGGTCTCTACAGGAGAGAGGCAGCTCTTCATCTTTGCGCTCTGGCCCCTCCGCTCGGCCGTAACACGCATGTTTGGTCACGCTCAATGTGCTCTTACCACTTCCTGTTGTGTTCAGATCTGAAAGCTAATGTAAAGTCGGGTCCCCTTCTCTGCTTTTAAGCCACTCGGGCGTCCGGGCGTACTTGATGTTCGGAGGGCACACGCCGCCTCTCGTGTCACCACTTCTAAAGGAGAGTTACGAGTCGCTCCTGCGGTTCAGAGTTAAGGGCAATCTGGGATCAAACCAGAAGTGACAGGTTTAATAAAGCATTGTGAGGCACAGCGTCACTGTTCTCTGCAGAAGAAAAAAAAGATTTCTTACACCGGGGGAATTTCTCATCTATTCCATCTTTATGATATGAGCTAGTTATATGCTTTTTCAAATTTGATATACAAGATGAATGATTTCCAAACAGTCTGCCGGCATGCAATTAAAAAACAAACAGACTGAGTTCAGCTACATTTAGTCCAAAGAAACTATGAGCGGAACTATGATGCTTGGTATTGGAAGCAAAATCTGTGCATTTTGAACATTTAAGGGATGATCAAGAGCAGGTTTACATCCTCTCTATTAACCTTTTTTCCATATACAAATAGACACAAATAGATATATAAAACCATGCAATTACAAAATACCGCAACCCACATACGAAAAAAAAAGGGCCAGACGGTCTGGGGTTGGGGGACAGAGGTTCAGGGAACCTAGACTTAATGCTTAATGTTTGGATATCATATTTTGTTCAAAATAAGAGAGGAACGGCTTCCAGACTTTCAGGAATACCTGTACTGATCCCTTAGTGGAGTATCTAAGTTTTTCAAGCTTTAGATGTGTCATAACAATTTCCACCCTCTTAGTGTGCGATATTGGTTTAGATATTGTAGACATCCAGTCAATCAACACTAACCGTCAGGCCAATAATGACCTGAAAGGCTAAAGCATCACACTGTGCACCTGTAAGTACCAACTCTCCAGGAACTACTCCAAATAATGCCATAACTTAATGTGGACGTATACCACAAACAGTAGAGAAAGTTTCAACAATGGCCGACCAGAATGGTACATATATCCTCTTTGTATTTACAGAAACGTTGTTTTTTAGTTTAGGCATCAGCGTGACAGTCCAGGGAAGCTGTCAGTGATTCAGCTCGAGCAGAATATGCTGCACGCAAAGCTGTTTCAAGCAGTCTGAGTTTGAATGCGACTGCAACAAAACGATGTCTGGTCTCCTCTCATGATGTCTCTTCTAGTAATTAGTTGAAGAAATCATAGAAAGATAAAGGGAATTCAACTCTTGCACAGCAAAAGTTATATAATCTCTCTGTAACTACAAATGAGTTCATTATTTAATTTTTTTGACCGTCACAACTCATAATTTAGTAGTAGGGAGTTAAAGGAAACTTCATCTGCCTCACTGCCTGGTGTGTTTAAACCTCTGTGGCTGATCTGCACCATGACATCACAAAGATATATTTAAAACTGCTCTTCTCAGATCTTTCTCTCAAAGCTTGTGGTAGATCATGAAAGTCTGAAACAAAACAATACAAAGAGGAACCAATCTCTTCCTTATCATCTTTTATCGGACTCATTTCTTCAATGCTTTGACATACATGGCTTTATACTCTGCTCGGTCTCTGCAGGGTGAAGCTACATTCTGTCTCCTTTTGACCGTCTGTGATCAGCATTTAGTGCCAACTCTCAGTACCTGACTGCTTCTATTTCTGTACAGTGTTGTTAGTACAGTAGTGCTGCCATCCTTTCTTCCTTTCATCCACACATTCATTCTGTTTTGAGAGAAAGAATAGCAAAGTTGACTGTACTGTGAGCCAATAATGATTATTGATTGATTGTCTGGGCCTACATATAATCCTCCCATCCTTTAACTTTGTTGTGTTTAACATATTCATTAACATCATCCTCATATTCATTTATTTTCTAAATAGCTATTTAGAGGTTAAAGATCACTACTAGGGCTCATTTTTGTAAAAAATGAAGTTTGAACGAATACCAAATGTCATGCAATTCGTTGGAATGTATTTAAATATCTGCGATTTATTTCCTCACTGAATGTTTTTGTGAGATCAGGCTACAGTAGGTATTATATTTTCAGTGGCTTGTCACAGGATGACAAAATCACTTTCAAGTCTGGAAGATGAACAACATTTCCAATTGGACCAGTGGTCTCAAGGCTAAAGGCACATGCCAAAAGTTTCTACCCGTTCTGATTAGACACACTCAAACCTTCCATCTCAGCCCTCTCCTGACTGCGATGCCTGCTTGAACACAAGTGAGTAGTCTTGATGTGATGGATAGTAAAAAAAAGAACATAATGGTGCACACTTTTACACAGTCTGTCCTCATAGACTTTCAGGCTGTTGCACTGATTCACATAAAAAGTGACAGAAGTAATTGTGTGAAGAATGAAAAGAGAGCTGAGATACATGGTTAAGGTTTTCTTAGGTATAGGCAACTAACTAATCAACATTAACTTTGGTCTTTTATGTCAAAGTCTGAAGAGCTCAGCCTTGTGATATTTGAGCATCCTCAAGCTTTTGCTGCTAACAGACAAGAGTTAGAACTCACACAGCCATGGCTGCTTGTCAGTTAAACATACACTTAAAGTAGGTCATATTAGGGATTTGAGCAAATGACACATTTAGTTTTCTTTTTTGACAGGACAGTCTTTGCAGGAACAATGTTCCATCCAAACACTGTCAACAGTTCTCATATAGAGACTTCTTTGGTGTCTGAAAACCACAAATGAAATTCTATTCACGTCCACTGTATTGGTCCTGGAGACAGAAATCTAAGAGACATTTATCTCAAAAACCTGGACAAATAAAAGCAAAACTATCTGCAGACAGAAGAGAGAAAATATGTATTTAGTCATTTGGTCAAACTGATTTTAATCTTCATATACTCCTGTGAGGGATTGAAGAATGCAGTTTTGTAAAAGCTCTGTACGTAATTGAAATACAGGAAACAAATTTCACTTGACAAGTTGTATTAAACTGAGCTGGAGTTGTGTTCATACCTTTATCCATTACAGGTCTGTGTTTGAGATGTCTTCTTTTTATTTGGCCACTATTTTTCATAGCAGCTCTGTCAGAGACATTTATATTTCTAACCTGTATACATCTAGCCTTTCTGAGCCTCGCCCTGCTTCACTGCAGTGCCCTCCTTCTGAGAACAATTCAATCACACTCTCTCAGCATGTTTCCCCATGGCCTTTTTCAACCAATAAACCACTGCTCCCGTAATCATCGCTCATCACTTTTAGTGTCAACACACAGCAATTTACTATTGAACTGTGGATATAAAATTCTATTTTCTATTAACTTACTGTTGAGCCATGAGGGAAGGCTTTCCATTGACATCTCTAGCAATGACGATAAATTTGAGGAGAGGGTATGGATATCACATTACTTTTTCTATTGGACAGATTAGAAAAGACTGAATGTGATTGGTCTCTCATCTCGTTTTCACAAGTGTTTGTGAGTTTTAGGGAGGATTGGAGATTTTATGGATACAATTCAAGTTTGACCAATGAGTAAAATGGAGGAGTAACAAAAAGAGGATGTTTTCTTTCAGAAGGTTGGCTCTGCAGCTTAATGGTTGTGAAAAACTGGAAAATCTACAAATCTACAAACTTTCAGAGAATAAACTGAAAATACACAACTAATATAGGTACATGGTTAACCATATCATACCAAGAAATATGTATCATTCAGTTTTGCAATCTTAACTTGAGAACTGTAAAGATGATTAAAGAACAGCATGCACAGAAACACACTCAAATGATCTTCTTTAATGTTCACTTCATCTCTGCAGTATCCATCCATCTGTCAACTTAAGAATAAAACCAATTATTAAAGTTATGACAACACCGGTTTGTTACCAGGCTGAGGTACACACAGACGACCACAGCTTAGAACCAGAACTGGAGAATCCCTGATGCCATCCACAGAGATACACACACTTGTACTGGAAACTAGCACCAAGACCCAGGGAGAAATAAGAGCAGCTGCTCACTTACAGCTACGTGTGTTTACATCAGAGAGCAGGAGGGAGGACAGACATCTCACTCTGAAGTATTTCTGTATTTCTCTGTAGTAGCACAGTGTTAACAATAATGAATATAAGGTCAACTCTGGAGCCTTCTTTCTCTTCTCACTCTGTACTCTCTGCTATGCACAGAGTAGAATATCTGCCTAATATTTTCACTCTGTTTCTCCACTGTTTCTTACTACTTACCATCGTAGATTTGATACAATCTGTGATTTGGGCTATGATTAAGTTGACCTGAAATTGACTTGATGAAGACCATGCAATTGAAAGCCTGGAAAATTCTAGTTAGGGCACCTTTGATTTCAGATAGTTTTGCCACAGTACTGTTAATGTTGTTAAAAATCTGCCTGTGTCCTTGTGTTGTTGCCCTGCTTTTTTAAAGCAGTGGGTGCTACTGTCAGTGAAGCTCAATACTGATAACAATCATGGACAAAATGATATGATACTATGAAAAATGTGAAAAAAGTGAACCAGCCAGGCAGTCTGAGCTCCTGCTGCCTTTTCCATCTGCATCCCTGCATGACTAGATCTGCTTACTGTGTGGTCTGACACCTTACTTGGATATGGTAATAAATGTCTTCAGCGAAGCATTTGCAATGTAAATCACGGTATCCAGTGGAGAGCTAATATCACACAGGGGTCAAAGGCTAAAGAGCCACTTAAATGAGTCATAGACAGGGTATCAAAGCTGTGGTTGTCATACTTGAGAGACTTGTTTAATCTCTTCTAGCCTCATTTAACCCTGTCTCAGTCTGTGTTCTTCACATTGGCCTCGCCACAAATATAAAACACCCAGAGATTGAGTAAGTGCTGGGAAGAGTGCTAGAAATCCGCCTCCCTCTATACTGCAGTTTACTGGGTGACACTATGATAATTGGCATCCTGGCTTGTGTATGTGCCAGCTTCCACAGTGCCAGCCAGAGGTATTATGTTTCATCCCTGGGCAGTCTCTGGTGAAGATTAAAAATCGACTGAGGTCAACCGGGTAATTGGACAAATGTGGTTGTAACGGAAAGAGGATTTCCACTAATATCATATAATGAGACTTCTATACTCTCTGCCCCGCATCACGCTGGAAATTGACAAAATTAGTGTAGGTCATCAAAGTCAGATTAGTATGTGACTGCCTGATTTATGCAACATTTAAGAGCTGAGCGCATCTTCAAAGTTGGTTGGCAGGTTTAAAAAAGGTTAAACTCTTTCAGTCTCGAAATTATTATTGTAACTATCACACTATAGAATGCACATCCAATATGTGCTTCACAATTTCCATACTAAATTAAATGGGTCAGTGACAAATAAGGGTTGTCAAGATGAGCAATTCCATAATATGTTAAAACTAGTTTTAAAAGCATCATCAGGTTTGTTCAAATGTACATTTAGTATTTTTGTTGGTTTTATGTCATTTGAAATGACATTTGCACCATTTTTTTTACCGAAAGTAAGACTGAATGCTCCTGAAAATGTCAAATGGTGTAACCACAAAAGAATGATTCATATTAAATATTTTATCACTTACAGTGTATTTAAGTGGACTACTAATAATTACTTCATTTAAAAAAAAAAAATGTAAGTGTTTCCTGATCTCCATGATTCCCCAGAGTAAATGTAATATTTAGAACAATTGTATTCCATTACCTTTATTTAATATAAAAAATTATAATGTAAGATCATGCCAAACTAGTTGATATAGTGTTTTATTGAGAATTTAGTATTTTTATGGTTACACCACTTAGACATTTTTGCCATAATCCTCTAATATATTCTCTCAAAATGGATTAAAAGCAGACATTTTATTCTCAGTCCACAAAAGAAAAAATGTGTTCAGGTGTAGCGAATCATGGATATTATAAGATATTAAAAGCTTTCGTAATCAGGGGCACCACCTTCGGAAGAAGGAAATATTTGATTGGTTGTTTGATTAACCAATAAATCAATAAATCATAATATTTAATAAATCAATACATTTCAAAAATCAGTCAAATATCTAAAGTTCATGTCTCTATGGTTCAATAGATCACCTGTATCACTTCTAAGAATAGACACACACAATTGATTGAGTTTTATGGATTTTATTAACTACACACTACTAATAAATGATGTATAAATAAAGGTAATGATGAGTTTTCAATACAATATGAATTCAACAGATGGTTACTCGATATATATAGCGACATGAATGAAAGATGATGGTGAAGATAAGGTAATAATAAGATAAGGTGACTAAGGTAAGAATGTGTGAGGTGAAGAAAATAAAAGATGACCAAAAGCAAAACCTGAAACAACGCAAAGCCAAGTTAAGTCAAGCAAAGCCGGTTTCAGATGGGTGCAGCTGGGTTTTGTCCTGGGGAGGGCTCGTGTGTCAGCCAATCAGATGACAATAATGACAGTTCTTCAAATACCCATTTATCTGTGATCGCTGTAATAACTGTTACAATGGAGGTTTCTTTAGGTAATTAATACTGATATAAGTAATTGGTATTGTTTAAACCTTACTATTTACTAAGACGTTCTTGTTCAAGTTTTTAACATTCATTTTCTCACTTTCATGCTCTGTGTGGTTTCAGGAGACACAGAGGGGGAAGTCAGGAATGTGCAGTGTCTTTTAATTAATGACGGCGGTCTGTGTGACTCTGATTTGATGGAAGAAGTCTCTCCGATAAGTTATGACGTCCAAAGGAAGCACCAAAATCTGTCTTTCGTTACTTTTATGTAGTTCTCGTCACTTTTGGTTGCTCCATGGAATGTTAAGGGACCTTTGTTTGTCCAAGAGAGAGACCATTTCAGTCTCTATATCAAACCTGGTCCAGTTTACTCATCCCAGGGTCTGGTCTGACCAGATGATGTTCTGAGCCGTACTGATGCTGTGTCCGCTACACAAGTTATTCATACGATTATTTTCACATTTTAACCCCTTTAAATTTGACTAAACCACATGGACACAAAAAAACCTCACTGACCTATGTACAAATTATTCAAATGTCACCAATTATGGTATACAATATGTCCTCCAAATTTGGTGAAAATATAGTGATGCTTCACTTTTTTTGAATTTAATATTTAACAATATTTTCCTTTCTTCGTTACGTTGCCATCTAGTGTCCTTGCATAGAATAGACTCAGAACTACTGCAGTAAGACCTGTAGAAAAAAAAGTGTACAAACTAAGTACACTTGATTCAAAACTGCACTGGCTGCATGGATTTATCATTGTCTTATTAAAGCTAGAATGAATCATAATTAAGTCCTGTAGAATTTTAAGTACGGCTCACAGATTTATGGGTCTCTGTTGTTCATAGCAACAACTGAATCAGTGTGCTCAGCTGTAATTGTGTCTATACAGGATGTAAAATGTCTGCCTCCCCTCTAACCCAGATTTCCTTTCTCTCTCTCTCTATTCTCTTCCAGTGCCATGAATCAGCCTGGACAACAGCTGCTACCCACATAGAGGTCACTTTACCTCTCTTTCCATTTGCTTCGGTCCAGAGGATGCTTGGAATGTGTCGCGGACGCAGGAAGTTCCTGGCGGCCTCCCTCGCCCTGCTCTTCATCCCGGCACTCACCTGGCTTTACCTGTCAGTCGGCGGCTTTCAAGGTAAGCAGTTAGGATTTAATAACTGCAGCTGACAAAATGATGCATTGACATATGTGTCGACCACAACGGTGAACACAACAGCTATGTGTGCGGCTTTTTAATGCTTGCCAAAGGTCTGTTCTGTGTCCTTTCTGTGCACCACACAGAGATCTCTGACACACACACACACACACAGATCAGACCTGGTTCTGTGTAATATAACAGAGCAGAGAGATGATCTGGATTTGAATTATTCAGTCACTTGCCTTTAAAACCTGTCTTTCTTCTTTTATTTGTCATGTAACTGTTGGAATCACAGGTCTTGGATCATTTTTTTCAAAACCTGAGCTCATACGGTGTGCCAGGTGTTTGTGCATATGCATGGAAATTGGAGCCTGACACACCAGAATGGTGATTGGTTCCTTGGCTTGAGGCATTCCCAAGCGCTTGGTTTCTCCCATATGATGTCAGGCTATCGATTTAAGGAGCCAAACCAACCTGCTGATGCCTTGTTCTCTTGATTACTCAAATCAGACGCATTTGTCGTTAGTGCTTTGTTTGCAAGATGTTTAATTTCCCTTATTGAAGCTGTGATTAGTTACATCATCTAAATTTTCCCATTTTCCTCTGTAACAGTGGCAGATGGACTGTATTCATATAGAGCATTTGACACCGAGTAGGCCAAAGCACTTAAAAACTAACTGCAACAACTACAGTATAAACCTTCACTTTGAGAACCGTAACTATCCACACAAAATGACTCGAGGTCTACCCATGTTCACTTGTGACATAACAGCAGTGGAAGTATGGAAATGCAATGTACAACAATAACCTGAAAGTGGACATAGTATGCTTTTTGTGACGATAATGTGATGATGCAAACTTGATAGTTTTTATAAAAGTACAGGGCAGGCAATTAAGACTAGAAAACATCAAATCATAAAACAGTTAAACCAACAAAGGTCACAAACCATGAACTAGAGATACAATATAGAATTAAAAAAAAGCATGAAAAATACAGTCAGTAAAACTATAAGAAGGCCTTTTCTTACAAGTGAGTTTTAAGAAGAGATTTAAAAGATGAAACTGAGATACTCAGGCAGCAAGTTCCATAACTGAGGGGCCTGGACATAGAAGGCCCCAGTCCTCCTTGGTAAGAAGACTGGTAGAAGGAACAACCAGAAGACTCTTTTCGCATTCTCTTCTGCTGCATTGCTTTCCTTCTCGTCCTCATGGTTTGTACTGATGGTCCTGGTGTAGCGGCAACTGTCTGTCGGGCAACTGAGTAAAGGGGAACCTGTGGAGGAAGCACCAGGACCATCAGTAGCTGCTGTGTTCAGCTGCACTGATAGAACCCTAACCCTCAGCTGACAGGATGTACCACTCTGTTTGAAAATACTTTCTTTTTGTTGGTATATATCCGCAGTTGGCAACCAGCATATTAGGTACATTACTACCACCTTCTGCTCCAGGGTGAGATTAGAGATTAAATCCTACTCAAAAATCCTGTCTGTCTAATATACTCTACTGCTCCACCCACTTGGCAGTTTCATTAAAATTTTAATGCTGAACTCCTGAACTCTCTTTCTTGATCATACTTAGTACAACCTGTGATTGAATGCGTAAAAGTCTCATCAGACAAGTGGAAAAAGATATGTGCATATCTGTATCGGCATTGGCAATCAGCCAAAATAAGTTGGAAAATATCAGCAAAATATCCAAAATCGTGCATCTCTAATGTTGGATGTTAAACATAATCAAAGTTCAAAAACTTGAGATAAACATATGTGGAAATGCTCTCTCCAAGTCAAAAGTCAGGGCTTCAACCTGCCCTGTGAACGCTATGATTGCTGAAATCGGCTCTTCATATTCCTATAATGGCCATTCTTTTCATAGCCTTGGTTGCTAAGGTTGTTGCTAAGGTTTGCCCATGTGTTGTTTGCATTGTCTACTCTCGAGATGGTAAATGGACTCTACTTATATAGTGCGTTTCTAGTCCTTCAACCACCCAAAGTGCTTTTACACTACATGTCACATTCACCCATTCACACACAGCAATCGGGAGCAATTTGGGGTTAAGTATTTTGTCCAAGGACACATCGACATGTGGATTGGAGGAGCTGGGAATCAAACAGATGATCTTCTGATTAGTGGACGACCCACTCTACCTCCAGAGTTGATGTTTTTTGAACTGTAAAAAGGTCCGTTTCCACTGCAGGAACTTCTGGGTAATTTTACAGGGCTGTGACCGTTGGTATGTCTCCATAGCAGGAACCGCTCCTGAAGGACAATCTCCCAGAACTTTTATGGGGGCAAAACGAGTCCCTGCCTCAGGGTTTGTACTCTGTGCGGCCCCAAATATTCCTGGGTGGGGCTTGAGGTTTACTTGGTGCTGATTGGGTATACTCAAAATGGGATGTGATGTCAACAGAAAACGGTAAAATAAGCGCTATTTTTAAAACCCAACAGAATAACGCAATGATAGAAACTGTTGCAGAATGATTAGGTCACCTCCAGAGTCCAGTGGGTCCTATCAAGGTCCTACTCTGCTATGGAGACATAACAGCTGAGAGGACCGAGTGAGAGGACGTTTCTGTAAAGTTCTCCTTAATTTTGTTTGGAACTTCCTTACTGGAAACAAGACTAATCATGCAAAGCAATTTTAGTAAAGCCCGAGAATATATAAAAATAGAAAGGTGCACAATGTGGCCCCTTTAACAATACAGGGACAAAACATAAAATGAGAACCACATTGAGCATGATCGGAGACTTTTCCACATAGCTACCTTAACCTTGAATGATTTCATAACTCATTTCCATTTCATCAAATATAACCCATGTCACACATCCGTTCTTGAATATATTGAGCCTTTATGGATGTTACATTACACAGTCATATTAGCAGATAAATCCAGCTGAGTCACATGTATCAACATGTATTTGACATTGAAACATTTGACTTGATGTGTTTGAACACACTACTAATATCAAGTAGATTCTAATAACAGCTGTTCTCCACCACTCAGAAATATTACTTTGCTCAAACTCTGAAATTAAAAAAGATTAGACTACAAGAATGAATAAATAAGTTTGACCATTGGAATTACAGTATGTACAATGAACAGAAATAGACTGTGTCTTTATATCAAACAGGCAAAATTGCATATACTTACCCACAAGTCTGAAGAAACAAATTTCCTGTAGACAAAGTCACCCTTCCCTCCCTTTTTCTTCTGGAGGTGGTATATTAATGAGTTACTGAGGCCTGTCCAAAGTTGATTACTTCCTCCAGACAATATAGTCCAGGAGTTCTTGGAGCCATTTTAATGACTTTGACTCACAGGATTGAAATACTGCAGTAGTGCCATTATTAATTATGATTAAATTGACAATTTTGACTCGGGGTCACAGTCACTGGAGACTGTATATGTGAATATGCTCCAGTAAAGCAATAGTCACCAAGGTCTGCAAAGTAATTATTAGATTTGGCAGAAAATTGCTGGCGGTGGGGGAGTAGTTGTTGGGAGTATGATAAGTTGTGAAAGGACCTGGCTGCAGGGAGTGTCAGCTGTAGGTGAGGCCTGAATGTGTGAGACGGGAACAATGTGCTTCCACTGGCTCAGACTCTCCCTTTCACACATCGTCCTCCATCCTCCCACTCGCTCTACATCTCTCGCTCTTTCTCTTCTTTCTCTCTCTCTCTCTCCATCACGACCTCTTTTCCTTGCTCTTTCTCCATCTTGACTGTTGTGTTTTTTCCTCCACTGTGTTTATCTGTCTGACAGAGTGAGAGAGATGGCGAGTCCCCGGGGTCCTTAGTGCTTTGTCTGGATGAGCTGCCACATAAAGCAAACCTGCAGAGAGAATGAGGTCTTACTGATGGAAAATACACGATAGGGCTATAAGTATGTGGCCATCGCAGTCCATATACTTTGGTGCACTTTAGTCTTGAGCTGTTTTTCATGGTTTAGTCTTGGGCTGGGTATCAGACCTGAAACCTTTTTGTTACTAACTGATCACTGTAGCTAATGATGGCTTCTGTAGCATTTTATCAAACCCGAAATCCTTTTAATCCCTTATCGAATATATTTGTAATGAACTTAATATTCAATATCTAAGAAAATGAGAGGAGGAGCAGAAGATATAACGTGATTAAATATATCCCACTGACTATGTAACCAGGCAACTGCAATGACCAATACAAGCTTTTTGGTTTAAAATTTGAAAAGGTGGACATCTTTATGCACACCTGTCTGTACTACAACACAACGTGCAAATGGACTAGGTGAAGATGACTATAAATCAATGGGCTTGGTGATTAATAAATACTCTCTCAGCCAGCCACATCACTGCTCGTATAGCTTTGAACAGCTGAGCCAATCACAGTAAGACATGATATTGACAGTTCAGCTACTTTTGTTAAAAAGAAAGTTGGAAAAGAAGCTGACGAGCTGCTAACCTGACATCTCGTCGTAACCAACCAGCCTGATGTGTGTAGAGGTGTGTGGTTATAGATGGTTTAATGAAGGTAAACATGGCCACACGTAACGGCACTGCGCTTTGACACTTATCAACATATCAGTCCTGCTGCCTTCAGATTTAATGAACTGAGAGAAGCTTTTCATACAGTATAAAACAGCTGTGGACAACAGATACTGTAATATTCATATATGTCAGAGCCCATGCTTATCTGTAGCTATACATATTTAAGCAAAAGCTAGCATTAAAAGTCTAGTCAGATTTGTAATCTTGTTTGCGTATTTTTTGATCAGATATCAGTCAAATTCAAGTGACCTATCACTATTGAAATATTTCAGATCATACCCATCCCTCCTTTGGACTCTGCCTTATAGTTCCAGTGAAGGGTAATCTTAATGCTGCAGCATACAGGGATACAGAGAACAGTATGTGTCTAACTTGCTGCAGCTGTTTTGGGTGAAGTCTTCTCTTTCTCATTAATGCTTTTCTAGCTAAATGGAAACAAATCCCTGAAACCAAAAGAGTGGAGGTTGATACAGCAGCAGAATATTGCAGTACATATGAGCATGACGTTTAAGTGTTCTTTCACTTTGTTTATGTGTCCACATACTTTTGGTCATGTGTTTTATATAAATTCTGCTAAAGACTTGTCACAGTTGGAGAATGCATAATAAGCATCTTCTCACACTCTCAACATGTTGAATTATGTGAGCTAAATAGTTTATTATAGGGCTGTATTTGTATTCTGAAGGTGTTTTCACACCTGCCATGTTTAATTCAGATGAATAGCAGTGGAGTTCCTCACTCAGGTCAGTGAGACTGTTGTAATCAAACTGTGCTGCAGACAAACAAACTAATGATGTGAATCACAGTCACAACATTCAGTGTTGTTGATGATGTGACTGTCTGACAGTCAGATAAAAATCATTCAGCAAGAGCAAATATGGAGAAATGAGGTTGTCATGTCCACAGGTCTGACTTCATTTATAAACATTAATATATTCATGAATATTTGTTTGGAATCTTTGAATTCTCAGTATGTACTGTTCTAGGGTCAATCAGTGCAGAATTAAAGTCAGGAAACTGAATCCATGAAGCTACACATGAGTGTATGCATGGCTGGATCTACCATACGGGCAATTTAGGCAAGAGCCCAGGGGCCCTCGAGCAGAAAGGAGCCCTCAATGAGGAGAGGAAAAAAAGTCTGGTATGTCCAAAACAGAATATGGAGTTAAAAGGTTTCCACCCGACAGTGATGTTATCCACTCAGAATAAAATAATAGTTGTTTCCAAGAAAGTTCAGTCTCATGATTGACTGTTTTATTAACCAATCATCACAGATGGGCTGGGAACTGATAATTGGTTAGCAGGCCACACTGCACTGTGGGTAGTTTGTATCACTGAGTGTGTGGGGAAAATGATCATCCAATATGGGAAGTGCAAGTGGTAACCAAAAGCCCAGCAGATTAGTCACCTTTCTGACAAGGAAGAAATGAAGAAGGTTGGAACAAAATAAATTGTGGGGAGAGGGTTTGGGTGTATGAGTTTCAGTGCCCGAGGACCCTGGGGGCATGGGGGTACATATCCAACCTTGGATGTATAGCCACCAACATTTTTTCTGATCTCAACATTTTAACTCTGTTTTCTGCAAAAAAAAAGTCTGTTATTATGATAAAGAATTAAAGCGGGGACATGTGAGAAACCTGGCCTGATGTTTTGGTATCCCTCAACAAGCTGTATCATGCACTGTTGACTAGCTGCAGCCTGACAGCAGTAGTAGTGGAGTCTATTATGAGTGGAGAATCTGAAGTGATTAATATTTATTAGGGATGTCCGATATTATCGGCCCTCCGATATTATTGGCCAATATTTACTTAAAAATGTAATATCGGGAAAAATCGGTATCAGGTTTTTATAACCGATATTTGTTCTGTAGGCTTCAGCATTTCCGAGCCTGCATGAACACAGCATGGGACGTTTACCGGTGCGCGCTTGATGAAGTATAACAACAACACGCTAGACTCGTGGGTCTCTAACCGTGGCTAAAAAGTTTATAGCGTCCACCGTCATGTACACAAACACACAAACAGAAACGAGGTTTACCTCCTCGTTGTCATTTTCTCTGTTATGCTTTCGGCGAGTCGCCTCTGTGACGTCACTGTCAGAGTCCTGTGGAAACAACAGCTGAGAGGACCAAGTGAGAGGACGTTCCTATAAAAGGTCCCGCCTCCAGAAACGGGGCTTATGTCTGTGGTTTGGAAATATTTCCAAGTGTTCCCTACGGATAGTAAATTACTGCAAAGCAGCATAATAAATATGGCAGTGCCATATTGGCACTTTTTTCCTTAACTTAAATTGAAGTTGTTCTGTTATTTTGCACAGACAGTGTTTACATTTGGAAAACCATGTTGCATTTATGTAGCATCCGGTGGGACCTCACAATAAAATTAGGCATAATGTGTTAATTCAAAAATAGGAAATACGTTATGTTGTTACCTAATAGTTTCGGAAATTAAGAGTTGGACAATATCGGAATATCGGATATCGGCAGAAAAGTCAATATCGAGCATCCCTAATATTTATAGTTCAAACGTTTCAAACATCACACTCGACAAATTAACATCATGTAATATTATATTAAAATTTCAGGTGTTTGGTGTTATTAGCTCATTTGTGGTCGCTGCTCAGACAAGTCAGTTAATTAAACAACTGTATTACTGTTACAAGAGAGGGCTGTTCCAATTCGATTTACTTCCTATAGTCAATGTTTGTTTTTTTAAAGGATGACACTTTGCAGGATTCAGTGAAGCCAGGATAAAAACTGAAAAATAATCCCAAACCTGTAACACATAATTAGACTCTAGTGTGCTCACCAAATAGTTGAATCTCTACTTCCGATACTTTTCTGGCTGCTTCCGAGAGTTTGTCGTCTGCAAGGAATTTCCAGAACATGTCAGTGCACACAAATTTGCAGCTCTGCTTTTACACTCTCCACATCTAGATGATTTCTCTCGTTTCTCCATGCTGAGGTCATCGTTCTGTATGTGCATCGCTACATGGGATGGAGGAAGTAGGCACTGACCTTCCTTGGATACACATGTGGGACATTTGCTTTGGGAAGCAGTTTCAGATATAGCTCCTCACTGTGGCAACCTTCCATTTCTGCAGAGCTGGGAATACTTTCACCATGCCATACAGAGTCCATCCATATCAGTGTCTCTCATGCTGCAGACCTGGACTGCATCACTGTATTCTCAGTAAGACACAGCAGTTGTGAGGCCAGGCTTTGACACTTTGCTGTGAAAGCTGTTCTCAAAGAAATCATACCTTTCACTCATATCTCGTCTCTTTTATAGAAGACAATCAAATCTACCTCACATATCTTTGCCATATCAGAGGTTAGCTGCTTGAGTTTATTGTTCACAGCTAAGCCAAAATAAATTGCCCTTTAGTCTTCTCTCAAATTTCCCTTTTCAGTTCAGTCATTACCGTAACCACAGAGGTTATGTTAAATGATTTGGTGTCAAGTGCTTCAATGCAGTCTAAGAACACCTTTAGAATGTGACTGAGGAAGAGAAACTTCAATGCCGGCCTCTCCAAAGCATTTCCACAAAATCTTAGAGCATTCAATCTCACTTAATCTCTGAAAGTAGCTAGTCAGGTGTTGCCAATACTTCAGGTTTCTGTCAATGGATGCTAGCAGAGATAACCACCTTGTCACAACGCGCCTCCACTACCACACTTACACATACCATAAGATAAATTATAAAATAGGGATGATCTTAACATGAGGACAAAAGAGCGTAAGGCTTAAGGCTGTGCTGGTAGACGGACAGCAATTAAAAACCAGACTGTCCAACCTCAAAAACTGGGTGGATGGCCACTCTAGATGTAAGTCCATGTTGAGGTCAAGGAAATGTTGTAGCATCTCTGCTTGCTGCTCTTTTTCTAAGTGACACATTTTCGCTTTTACTGTTGCATTTCTACTCGTACTATTTAGTAATCTACTAATTATAATGTAGCAGATTAATAGTGTTATATGCCAATCCCTGTTTCAAGTGTATCTCTCCCCCTCAACAAAGGCTAAAGTTGGTGTGATTTATCAGAATAGCCACTATTTGGCATTTTAAAAAAAAAGATATTAGTCTACACTACAGTATTGCAGTTGTGTTTACCAAAGCAGAATACAAATGGCCTCTTCCCTTAGGCTGTTACATCTCCAAAAAGCATAAATCCCCTTGCTTCACCCTGACACACATGCCAAAAAAAGCAGTTTTTCATCTTCACCCTCAAATTTCATAAATGTTTAAGCTGTGTTGTGAAAGCCTTTTTTTACCAGCTCAGGGCTAAATCCAAAATAAAGTCTCGAAATTCTCAAATGAGAAAAAGGTTATCCATGCTTCCATCAGTTCATGTCAGGATTATTATTGGGGTTGTTGCAGCGGGGCAATTTTTACACTGGTTGAAGTTCTCCCAGAACACCACCAAATACTGGTGTTGCCAACTTTTAAACGTTTTCCCTTGGGTTACAGTGAACTAATGCTTTGACACTGGGAATTTTGGCTTTACACTCAATTTTTAAAATTCTGTATAGTCTTTAGACATTGCTATGCCTCTTAATGACCACTTCGGGGCAGAGAGTCTAACAAGCAATGCATTAGTGAATGAAGAAGCCAATGAATGAATAAATGAGCATTACCTTGAGCCTCTGTTGTGCATCGTAGAAAACAAATCACAGTTGGCCCCAGAAAACCAGATTAGTGAATCCCATATTTCATTCAAATTGGCAGTAATGGGGATCTGGAAAATGCACAATTTATTTAAAAATTTCTTAATGAAATGAGCCGACCCGGTTTTTCCCCAAAGCCCAATATGCAAATATTGTGTCATCCCCATTAATCGTATTGCCTGTTCATTACTTCATTACTTTGACCTTCCTGCCGAAGTTCTTTAAGTTCCCTTTGAGGCATCGTTGAACCTTGTGAATCCAGCTTCCGCAAATGGACAACAGTCTTTCATATTCATAAGAAAAGAGATGCCAACTCCCTGGATCCCGTTTTGAGGATAACGTTTCCTGTCGTAGCTTTGAAATGGAAATGAATGTCCCTGTGTCTTCAGCTTGGGTTAGGCCTTTACACAGACCTCCCACAAGAGAAATACATCCTAAAACAATCGAACAAATGATGCGTCTGAGAGGTTTGTGTTGTTCCTGGAGCCACTTACTTGGCTCATTGACTCAGCAATCTTCTCTCATACAGAACACCCTATGGGGAAAACACACCTCGACTCCTTGAAGCCCCAGTGGTAACCTTCAAAACCTATGTCAACAAGCCAAGGATCCACATGGCTGTAATGTGATATATGCCTGTTTGTTTAAGAATCTGTGTGTGTGTGGTTGGTGATTTGGCAGCTGGTGGTGTCAGTGTCATATGGGCATGAGAATCTTTGGTTCTGAGCTGGTGATACTTCAACATAAGCCTGGAATTACCTTCTTAGACATAATAAAAACTAAGAAGATGAAGCTAAAATAGATAAGAGACGATTGATTTAGTGTATTTGGTGTTGGTATTATATAGCACATTAGACAGTATCATTAACAAAATACTATTCACGTGACTAAGTTTTATTGCTCCTATTTTAGTCACTTTCTAATTTCATCTCTTGTCCCAGTTCTCCCATAATTTAATCACCATCTTTGAAGGTGCAGCACACTCTACAGCACTGTAAATTGAGTCATACAGAACATGACAGTTTCAGGTCTCCGTAACTTGATTTAGCTCTGCATCAACAGGCTCGGAGAAGATGTACGGCTCTCTGCCTCACTGTGAGGCTTTGCCCTCCAATAGAAGTGTCGGATGTGGAGTGGGTTAGAGGGAAATCATGCCCATTATTATGGAATGGCACTTGGTATCCTGTATGCATCATCGCCGCCATAAACATTTGTTAATTAAAAAAGCATGAGAGGTGCTACACTTCAGCTGTAAAGGACTGTGTTGAGTACATCGAGCATTAGGATTGCATTTTTGATGCTCATGATCGTAGAAAGCATTTTGTAGATTTTCTTCACTTCCTGTTTGTCTTTTTTTTTGCCACCTTTTGCTGCATTCATGCCATATAGCTGTTACTGTCATGTACAGCTCGTGTTGACATCCAAGTTATGACAGGGTAACTCTGACGTTATATGGAATATGAGTGAACCTGATAAAGGCAAACAAATGATGCCTGAGGAAAAGAAGAAAAAAAAAGAGATTTGGTCCATACATAGGAAACTGCCATGTAAATAAAATAAAAAATATAATACATTTTCAGGTAAATTTCATTAAAACTACAAAACTATTAAAAATACAAAACAAAAGGCAACATTGTCCTGACCCGAGGCTTCAAGAATGACACACTAGACTAATATATCTACATTCTACATTTATGAACACAGAGCAGTATTTGTTCATTTCACCAATTTAGTTGCAGTTTGATTTTAATTTAGAAGATAGAAAACACAAGATGGTGTTCAGAATTTTACATCTTTTCCTTCTATCAGTTTTGAAAACACAACAGCTCTCAGGAGTTTGCTTAATGTTGCTGTTAATTGTCTTTTCAATCTGTTGCCCAAAGCATATCATCTTAGCGTGTAACAGTAAGTGAAAGATGTTTTATTATAGTTACAGAACGTGTTAAACTAACCACAGGGCTGCAATATTGTTACAGTATTAATTGATGTTTTAGTTGCAGTCTGAACTAAGATCCACAGCTGTAAGCATAGCAAAGACAAACTGCAAGAAGATGAAGAAGCCACCTATTGTAGTGTGCTTTCTTTTCAACCACTATTCAAAGTTCAACAGCAGAAAACACTTTCTTTTGCACTTTATTGGTCTTTAAACATGTGGAAGATGCATCAAAGCAACCTGGTATCAGATCCTATTCAGTGGAATACAGATCAGATCATTTACAATCTAAATAAACACCATGCTAAGTTTAAAAACTGTGGTGATGCAGAATTTTGCACCCCTGATGATAATTTGTGACATGCTCAGTTAATGTCCTTAATGGTATCTTTACTGCTGATGATCAGTGAGTTTAAAAGTTTATGATCATTATCCTGCTGCATTGTACAGACATCTTATAGCTGAAAACCTAACCCTAACCTCATTTTAAATCCAGTGTGATAGAGTAGATCCAAAACAATGAATGCACCGTATGATTTCTCAAGAGCAAAAGATAATTGCTGCTGTAAATGTATTGAGATGGAGAATTCTGGTCTCAGCAGGTCTTAGCTGACTAAATATATTTACTCAGGAGGTGACTAGTCTTATTGACTGAAAGCTCCACTTCATAAGTTATTTACATTCCCCTCATGAATATTCAGGCTGTTGGTGCCTAAAGCAAAACAAAACATTTTGTTTTTCCCAATAATGGGGGCATTTGTATTTTTGTAAACTTTGCTATGCAACTGTAGAAAAGCACAATCAAATGTACACCCCAATGTGTCACAGCAGGATGGTGTTCATCAAAAAGTGAGCTTTCAAACTGGATATTACAGTTTTGTTTGTTTGTTTTTTAATTCCAATAATCTTTTTTAAAATGATTATTCTGGTTTAAATCAATGTCATCTCGAGGTACAACTGCAGGTTCTTACTAAATTATACTTACTTGTAACACCCATTACTTTTGAGAAAAGTTTTTACCACTAGTGGTGCGATGGACCAGTGTGTCTATCCCCTCTTTGTTTTATTAAGTACTGTACTAACATATGCACAAGTCTGCATAATTTGATGGTTGTAACTGCAAACTGCAAAGGGCAGTAATGCAAATGTGACTTATATGAAAAAGCCATACAATAAATGGTTGGTGGTGGTGTGCCAAGAAACAGGAAAGCACTAGCAAAGTGTAAGGCAAAGACTTCTAGCTAGGAAAGATATGCATTCAACAGATTGAGACTTACCCTGTTAGAAAGGAAATAACAGGCTTAAAGTATGAATTCCCAGCTATTTTACCAACTGGGGTATTCCTCAGGGCTCAAGATTAGGTCCTTTCATTTTCTGAATCCACCAAGCGGTTGTGTGTCAATAACTCAAATGATTCATTCCACCTATATGCAGATGACACTATAGTATAGACACATGCTTAATACAATTAATAGTACAAATGATTAGTAGATCAGTAGACCAATCACTGTGTTAGCACTACTGAGCTGTGAACACTTTTGAAGTAGGTGGAAAAGGTGACACATTGAAATTCTAGTTGGTTGGAGTTGGTTGGATTAGACATAAGTGGACATAACAAGATTTTATCATCTCATCAATAAACCACTAAGCTTAAAATACTGGTTTAAACACAACTGGGCAAAATACATCAATTATGAAGGAATATTTCCAATGCATCTGCAGTCATATCCACACAATTCACATATTGTACACAGTGGTGGTACAGTAAAGTAAGTACATATTGATTGATTGTATACATGATGTATTCTGTCATGATATAATACAGCATAAATGAATAATGTTGGGTGGGTATTTGACCTGTTAGCAGCTGTCATACAGAACAGCATCCATCTAACCATCCAACAACATTCAAGGTCACTGACCCAGACAGTTCATCACTTTTTATTACTGTGCCGCGGTGAGTCTCTGCATGATACCATCCAGATCATACCATCACTGTCAATGCCAAGATTAGGCAGCTGACACAATCCATCTGTCCCGACACACACATACATCCATGTCGGGTACACACACTCACACCGCACTGTGCTTTAGAAAGACTGCTATAAACACGACATTTTATTTCCTGCTTTTTTTTCTGGAAACCTTGTTGTATATTATGAGATCTGGGTACATGGTGACATCACTAAAAAGAAGTCTGACAGGTCAAGAAACACAAGCAGACACATTTATTTGGAAGAAAAAACCAACGCATTATTTAACTGTCCATTATCAACATTCATCACAGTTGACAGACCAGTTAGGGTTAGGGTCAGGACCTCAGCACTCTATACATTACTCTATGGTCATATACTGTTTCCAATGCAAACATCATATGACTAAATTACAGAATATCTACTGATGTAACATATGAGGCTAAGGTGAACTCTGATCTTCCATACTAGCCATAGTTTTGGTGCATTAACTTTCAGTGATTTACATAATCAGTGCCCCCTTGAAAATTTCAAAATGGAAACCCTTCCTTCCAAATTGACGTAGAAGAATGGAATTTAGTAGGCATATCATGTCATGTTAAGATGCACAAAAAGCCTCTTGGAGCCATATGCTAGCTCCAACAGGAAGTTGGCCATATTTAATTAACTTTACAATTTTGTAGCATTTTTTTACATTTGCAGGCCTTGTATTTTAACAAACTCCTCCTACATTTTAAACCCAACCATTTCCAAATTCACTCAGTGTCTTTTTAAGATATGTGCAATGAAAAGTTATTAAAATCTAAAGTCTGCATTGAACGGTCTCACCGTGGTGCCACGCCGAACTTACTGATATTTTGCCATTAAGCAGGAAGTTGCTGTAACTTTAACAGACATGTCCATGATTGATAAGAGTCCTGGTCTGAACACATCTATGCTTCAATATTGTCTCTTAGTTATAGTGCCACCTACTGGAAACGGGAAGTCAGCCCTAATGTCACAAACATTATCCGATTTTATTTGAAATTTACATGGTGTGTTCTCCACGTCATACACTACAACATAACGTAGGATTAGTGGTTGTTCTCTAGCGCCACATAGTGGACGCAGGAAGTGTAATATAATCCTTTTTTGCAATGTCCGATAACAGCCTTTGACTGAAGATGTCTTAGAGCCCTTACGTGGGATTGTGAGGGATCGATCATCGCTGCTTACAACTTTAATCTGGATGAATCGATGGATTGTTTACAGCCTGTCTGATTGTCTGACTGCTGTTTTTTACCCTGTTGGACGTGGTTGTAGTGATGCTGCTCCATTCCCAGAATCGACATTATATTAATGAGTGCAATGTTATTATTCCCCATAGAGAGGATGGCCAAAACGATGAGTAGGAAAGTGTAAAAGACTTCTGGCATCAGATAAACCTTTTAAAAACATTAGTCTGTTACTCAAAATGGATTTCCTGGATTTTATTTCTCACCAGAACCTTAAACTACACTATTCCACCAGCGCAGCCCCTTGAGCTATTCTTCACTCTTTGAAATTGCGCTTACTTTGGGATTGGTCCGACCCCATGCTGTCTGACCTTCAAACATTCTCAAACACTTGTGGTCAGAGTCTTCCTGGTTGATATTTTTTCCCTTCTTTGTCAGCGTTTGCAGTCTGTGTATATATGTCAGCTTGTAATAGATAATGAAGAAATTATAGCGTGATATCATTATATCTATATATCGTATAATATAATCGGCAATGCACCTTCACTGCTTTTAAAAATGGAGAATGCACTATTTGATCCTCTGTTAGATATGATTGATTTGTGTTGTTTAGTGCACTGTGGGAGTTATTTTGTAATGCAGAACTGTAATTCACTTACATTCTTTTGACATGCTAGATTTTTCATTTAATTCTGTGGATATGAAAGCCGACAGTAAAAGAGCGTGAATAGATTATCACATTTTTATAAAATACTGAGTCCTCTCCATTCATTTATTCGTTTCTCTATCAAAGGATGTTTCCTTTTTTCAGTGGTGATCTGTTAAGGGTTAAGATTGGGTTAGTGTTTGGGTTAACAGGGAAGATTATTACTCGATTGCAATTCACTCTGTCCTCCTTATCCGAGAGATTAGACAAAATGGCGTCTGGCTGGTGGAGTTCTGCGGAGGTGTTTCAAGCTGTCTGCCAGGTGAACAGATGCCATCTCATGATGGATGTGATGCCACCATCCAGCAGATATCCCTCAGAGCAGGAGGGGGGCTTTACAGCTGATGACAATTAAATCTGACATACATGAATGCACTGGGAGTTGCATCCAAACAGTCATGAATCACTCAGCAACTGCTACAAGTCTGTCCCTGTCAGCTGGCTAAGAGGTCAGCTGATTATCCTGAGAGCTAAGAGAGGCACATGAGCTTTTTTAATGATCATAAGAAGCACAGCCACTCTGTCTGTTATTTTGTGCATTTATTCTCCTACTAAAGTCCCATTCTTCCAGTATTTAGCTTGAGTCTTTTTCTCGAAAGTTTATTATTTTAGATGCTTTGTTGAATCAGGTTTTTACATTGAAGAAGCAAATACCATGCATAGCATAGAATGTCTTTAAAAGTGTTACTTTCCATCCTCTGGCATGTGATGAATACATACAACATGTGGAAAGCTGTTAAAAAGCCACAGCTGCATGCAGAATTGTATCCTGCATGGTTATTATCTAATGCATCATTCACAGTTATTACCCTTTATTACTTTACCATGCCATGCATTCTCATGTAATACCCAGGGGTGGAATTATTTGCACTATGGCTCACATGGTAAATTCAGTATAATGTATTGAGTGTATTTCCACAGCATTAACTCCATCAGTACAACATCAGTCATGTGAAACTCACCACTCTACTGCTCTCGCTTCCACTCCTTAACACAATACTACTAGTTCCTGACAGTCCCTTCTTTCAGTTTTTTGTCACAGAGTTTAAACTGCTGTCAGTTAAACTGAATACTCGCTGTATATGTGTCAGTGACAATAAGGGTTGGCAAGATGAGAAATTCAAAAATCAGTTAAAACTAGTTTTAAAAGCAGCATCAGGTTTGTTCAAATGTACATTTAGTATTTTTGTTGGTTTTATATCATTTGAAATGATATTTGCACCATTTTTTACCGAAAGTAAGACTGAATGCTCCTGAAAATGTCAAATGGTGTAACCACAAAAGAATGATACATATTGTATATTTTATAACCTACAGTGTATTTAAGTGGACTTATACTAATAATGACTTCATTTAAAAATTAAAAAAAATGTTTCCTGATCTCCATGATTCCCCAGATGAAATGTAATATTTAGACAAATTGTATTCTATTACCTTTATTTAATATAAAAGTTATAATGTAAGATCATGCCAAACTAGTTGATATGGTGTTTTATTGACAATTTACTGTTTTTAAGCAAGTTGAATTATTTGGTACAAAGTTTTTATGGTTACACCACTTAGACATTTTTGCCATAATCCTCTAATATATTCTCTCAAAATGGATTAAAAGCAGAAATTTGATGCTGGGTCCACAAAAAAAGAATGTGTGCAAGTTATTCATACGTTTATTTTCACATTTTAACCCCTTTACATTTGACTAAAACACATGGACAAACAACCTCATTGACCCCTTATGTTTCAAATTCAAAGCATACCAGGAAATAGAAGAGTCAGTTTAATGTGAAACATTTGTACAGGGAGTATTGAGTATCACTGACTTCACATTAACAGTCCAAAACATTCAATCCAATCCAGAACATGGCGAAGTAAAACTGGATTTAACTGAAATGAATTTACTGAAAGAGAACAGTAAGAGAACAGTATTTCTGAGCAGAGTGGTGAGTACAAAATGTTGTTGCTGGACTGATGGAATTAGTGCTGTGGAAATGTACATTGTAATGAATTCATGCAGAGAACAAGTGGTGAGGTTGCATTAACAGCACATTAGAATGTGTACACATAGAGACAGGGAGGCCTTTGACTACATTATTGTAAAATATGCTCATAAAACAAGGGGAATTAGAAATAAAAACCCTTTTCCAATATATACTTTAAAAAGAATAAAATAAAAGCATGCTTCTCTGCAGCAGAGGCATAAAGGACTCTTGTGTGTTATAATATATAATTATATTTAATTTATGGGATTCATAATACATAATTTATGGTAATCTAATGTTTTCGTTCTTTTCTTCAGGCAATGTGTCCAATATACTTAGCAACATAAATCCTTGACTGTAAAACTGTGGATGTGAACTGCTATTAACACTGAGTAATTCCAATCAGTAGGTTCCTTTCATACCATTCAGGGTCAAAGTTGATTCATTTTTACATCTGAGAGCTGTAAAACATTATACACATTTATTTTAGCCTGACTTTTCCTAATGTGACCCACAGTTTACAAAAATGGAAATAACATGTTTTTTGGGTTTTTTTTTTTAATTGTACAGCTGATACACATTTTATATTTGCAAATATACACATTTGACCTGTGTTTATTAAAATAATTTAAAAATCAGCTTTAACACTTTCATGCATGAATTCGGATAACCTCAGCCAGGATTTATTTCCCCCCCAAGTGTTTTTATGTCTCTTTAAGCATGAAAAATATTTGTTTGGTCAAATTACATTACATTATAATAACATAAATCAACTGATTTATAACCAAAAATACCACTATGCGTGAAAGGGTTAAAGAATGTTGTTGTATTCATCACATTCTATAAAAAGTTCTCCTGGACCATAAAATAGTAATTATGAATGTATTTTAATCAAACAGAAGGATTAATCAAACACTTATTAATAACTGATGGGGAATTAATGAAAGTGAATGGGTGTAGAGACTAATTATGAGTCAGAATATTATGCACAGTATGGAAGGGTTAAGAGTTGAGTAAAGCTTTAAATGCAAGTCACTGTCAGTATTACTCTATTTATAGATTTGGATCCTTTTACCGCTGACATAAAGCACATCTTCATGTTGGGTTAGGGGTTAGGGGTTAGGGGTTAGGGGTACATTTTCTACAGTTTAAATGTACAACATGTAAGCTGAGCATTTACATGAGTGTAAAAACAGAGAAGCTGCTGGTGGATTTCTCCTCCATGTAAGTTGCAGTGCATTCTACCCAGCTGACAAACATTTAATTCGAGGGCTTTGCCGAGGCTTTTGTTTGCATGTAGATGATGAGCTTCATGACAAACACCTAAAACCCAAATGAATTGGCTTGGCCGCATAAAAGACCAGGTGCATCTGCTGCCTTGAAAATGCCATATGCAATCTCTGAGCAGCACAAACAAATGGTCATTGAGTCCAGTAAAGTGGGATTAGGGCCCAGCAAATCCACTCTGCAAATTAACTACAGCTTGGATGAAATGGAGTCCAGAAGGTGCTTTGGTTCTCTGGGAGAGGGCTTAGCTGCCCTGCATGGTTGAAAGGCCCCCTGTATATATACTGGCTGCTGTCATATCTTATGGCTTCAGGGGACAGTCGATCTGAAGGAAAACAAAATAAATTGCTACTAAAAGAACACGCTTTGTTAGACAACAAACCCAATGAGAAGTTTTATAACATTACATTTAAATATACATATGTTGGAGATCATTGGCTTTTTCTCTGGAGGCCTGGATGTTTATTTGACAGCATATGTCAAACGGGGGGAGGGGTCCAGGATTCTCCCAGTTGGATGAAAGCAACTGGTTGTTGACTAAGATGACAGATGGTATCATACTGGAAAGCTATCCATTTCCCAACACGGATCAATACATGTAGTTTGAGCTATAACGCCTCTGCTTTCCTTGTCCTTCTGTAATGTGTGGAGTTCTCCAGAGCTGTCAGTTTCCTCCCTCCCCAGTGAGATTCACAATGTTAGAATCCATTGTATTCTTTAATGATCTTCAACCGAGGCGTCTCGCTCTCCTTCGGGAGCTGAGCTTGAGAGAGAGAGAGCGAGAGAGAGAGAGAGAGAGAGAGAGAGAGAGAGAGAGAGAGAGAGAGAGAGAGAGAGAGAGAGAGAGAGAGAGAGAGAGAGAGAGAGAGAGAGAGAGAGAGAGAGAGAGAGAGAGAGAGAGAGAGAGAGAGAGAGAGAGAGAGAGAGAGAGAGAGAGAGAGAGAGAGAGAGAGAGAGAGAGAGAGAGAGAGAGAGAGAGAGAGAGAGATTCATCCCTCTGTCTCTCTTCAGGACTCCAGGCTGCTTGTTCATATTTGAAGCAGTCAGAGAGGAGGAGAGGAAATTGCTGCTGACTTGGATTAGATGTGCAGAGCGTGAGCTGCCCTGCTAATAGTACAGACTATATGGTACGAAAGATATCTGTGCGTCATCACTTTGATCTAACTCCTTAATATAACACCCTTATTCTCTTGTAGATTCTCATTGTGTTTCTCTGTGTAGCCCTGTAATGCCAGGTGAATCACATTTGATACATGAGTTTTGAATCACTAAATATTTAGTAGCTTATTTAATGGTAAATTAAATTACTTAAAAAGTAAAGAAACAGCTGTTGGAGTTGTGTGTTTGTCTTTTGTCTAGATATTCATGGACTTTTCATCCAGTCTCACCATGAAGTTGACGTCTTTGGTTCACAGTGAATTATTTTAACAGTTATTAAATACATGAACATGATATTTATTACTGACATTCATTTTCCCTTCAGGGTGAAGAATAACTTAAGTGATCCCTGAACTTTTCATGTAGCACCAAAATGTCAATGTGTCTAATGCTTTACTTTATGAGCACATAGCTGGGAAGCTGGAAGCCTCAGCTGTATGTTGCTTAGTGATAATGGACAAATGTTAACATACTGTGGAATAAAATATATAATAATGATAAATTCTACATCATTTAAGCTAAGTAATGTACCAATACAGCTGAGTGTACTGAACAGTGTGTGAGTTTGAAATGACATTCTTCCCTCTCATTCTATCCCCCCCCGCAGTGAAGCCCCTCCCCCTGTCTCCATTGGAAACCCAGTCATCCACGCCGGTGGGTGGAGCCGGCGAGCGCCAGGCGTTGGAGCTGCGGGTGCGGGCGGTGGAGGAGGAGAACCGGGCGCTGCGCCGCGAGCTCAGCCGGCCACCCAGGAGCCCGTCAGCACGCCTTCCAAGCGGCGGTCACCATGGCAACCAAAGCCGAACTCATTCAGAGGAGGGCACCGGCGACAATGAGGGCCAGAAAGCTGCTGCGGTGGGAAACAGCTCAGACTGTGTGCAGCAGCCGGTGGTGGATAAGTGTGAGGTGAGACATGATCAGTGTATATTTGTCACGGCAGCTTTAAAATAATAAAAAAAAAGTGTTATGTTGAAACTACAAAATGTTCCATCAGTATCTCGCCACTCACCATTTTTTGTGCAGTAATGTAATATGAAGGTTGTTTCCAGGAACCAGAGTGCCATTAGCACATTGTGAGACCATATAATAGCTTGGCTTTAGGCTTCTATTAGCCTAATCCTCCAGCAGTGATGCTGTTGGTTTGCTGTTGGGAAATGGCTCACTGTCAGAAGGCGGGATAATGTGAAAGCTTTAAACACGGCCATGCTGTGATCCTCACTCTGATAGTACCCTCACTGCACCACAGCACATCACCTTTTAGCTCAGTGGGAGTTTGACTGGATAACTGGAATAGCCTATACTTACTGCTAGCCAGATGTCTTGGTAGAGATTCAAGATATTGGCTCAATAGTGTGAAGTGGGCTCAGTGCAGTACACAGTCCAATGCACATTTACATTAAACGTGGGAGACTGATCATTTGATTGATAAAGTCTGGGGCTTAGCTATATCCCAACTAATACTGGACTAGACTATACTAAAACTGATATCAATATTAGAGAGTTTAAAAATCTGTTATCAGCTAATATTCTTCCTTTTTTTAACCACTTATCACTTACATTCCTAAAAGTAATAATCTATTTTCTTAAGCATCCCTAAATTAGGTTGAAAGTGATGGCCTATTTAACCTGCTGTCAACCAATCCCATGAAAAGATCCAAATCAACAATAAACTGATCTAGGGTCAGGTAGTATATTGATCAGCACTAACCTATCACTTGGCTGCTGGAACTTATCAGAGTGGTGTTGCTGGAGTTGACAGTCCCCTGGGAAGACAGGATGGAAGAGGCACAAAAGAGGAAGCAAGCCAAATATGTATCTCTAGTAGCAGAGTATCAGAAGCAGGGGTGGAAGGACTGCTGTGAACCCGTTGAAGTGGGCTGCAGGGGCTTCGCAGGGCCATCTCTACACCGGGTCCTGGGACTCTTAGGGAATCTGCAGGCTGCAGGCTCTGTATTAAAAGGGGTGATTAGTGGTGAAGTGAGCTACCTGGACACAATTCAGGGCCTGATCACCCCTAGCCGGGTCGTCCAGGTGAGGATGATGTGTCCAGGTTGCATCGCAAGTTGTATCACATGACAGAGTCAGTGAATTACCCTGATAACAGTAAAAATATACTGTGTTTGAATAAAAACATATATGACATTACATTTTAGATAAAGCTGTGCCACCATGTGAAGTCAGTGGAGTGTAGACTCCTAACTACAGTTTGTATTAGGAGAAAGACAGAGAAGAAGAGAACAGATTTGTTAAATGACTGCAAGCACATATCAAATATTTACTAAAATGTATTAACATGCAGCCTAGATTATAACAGGAGGAAACAACATCATGTAGTAAACTGTTTCTATCCTTCTGCAGCTCAGACTAAGAATGCATGAAGAATAACAGGAGGTTCAGAGTGATGTTCCTCTTTCAGTCAGACACACACTTTGTGCTTTCTGGCTGGCAGGTGTGTGATTTGTGTGTAATGCTCTGAAAAAGGATATGCCCTCAGATGGTTTCTTATCACCACCTTCTACTTTCCTCCTACATCAGCTGTCACTCACACGCCGTTTCTTGGCTATAGCCAAGTGCTGTTCAAAAGCCAGCTGACTGCAGGGAAAGCAGAGCTGCTTCAGGGTCAGAAGAGGGAAAGTCTAGAGAGAGAGGCCTGACTGTAGCACCCTTCCAGTAGTGCTTCAGCGTGACCCCTGCTCATTTGGAGGGTTAGCCCAGCTGCCCCGGCCCCTGCAGGGAGATTACTGTGGAAGCTCTGAGAAGGGGGAAAAAATGCACATGGAGTTTTGACATGTCAAGCTGGCATCGGGGAGATATATTTGGAGCTAAAATTGGAGTCATAACCCAAGGCTGTGAGGGAAAAGTCCAACATAATGTAGTCAAATAATGTTAAAAATCAGCCAAAGGCACTGCATTCCTCTTCAGCCGCTACTCTCATTCTGCAGCTATACATGGTGAAGTGTTTTATTCAAAAGGGAGAGAGACAATCTTATTACCTACTGCTCAACACCACATTACAACCGGGTGACACAATGAGCAGAAGGCACGCCGGTTAAAAAGAAGAAACCATCAAGTGATGTAGAACTAGAAAAAAATTCAATTTCAGCATGTCAGAGAGTGGGTCCCAGAGTTCAGTTGTTCTCTCTACATACAGTAGTGACCAAAATGATTAGCCTCCCTTATGAAATTAGACAAAACTCTTGATTTCTCCATGGAAATGGCCATTAACAACACGTGTTTGTTATTGTGGAAACAAATACACTACAAAGACAAAAGTTGACAAGTTTGATTAGGATATTTTATTGATACAATGAGTTGAAACAAAAAAGGGCAAAAATGAGAAATCCAAAATGATTATCCCCCTGGCCATTAATAGTCAATAGTGTACCCTTTCTGAGCCACAACTGACAACAACCTCTTAGAGTAGTTCTTGACTAGGTTGGCACAGGTCTCCTGAGGGATTTTGGCCCATTCTTCCATTGCAAATTGTTCCAGCTGTTCCAAATTGCGTGGTTTCCGAGCATGGACATTCACTTTGAGCACCCGCCACAGATTCTCAATAGGATTGAGGTCTGGGCTCTGTGCGGGCCACTCCAGGACCTTGGTTTTGGTATCCTTCAGGAACTGTTGGACCAATTTCAATGTGTGCTTCAGGTCATTGTCTTGTTGGAAGACCCAGCGACGACCTAAGGATAGACTACGAGCAGATTTCTGCATATTATCCCTCAAAATGTCAACATCATTTTCTTTTTTCATGATGCCATGCTTTGATGTGCGGCTCTTTGAGTAAAGGGGTTCTTCTTGGACGATGGCCCTGAAGCCCTCACAACTGTGCTCCTTGAAATATCAACACCAAAAGAGGCCAGGTCAGCAACAATCATCTTGGCAGATATCCGGGGATTCTTGCTGACATCTCTGACAATTTTCCTCTAGAGTTCTTGAAATCTTGAGCTTACGACCACGCCCAGGTTTGTTTCTTACAGAATTTGTCTCCTTGTACTTGGCAATGATGCAACGTACAGCGGTTCTAGACCCCTTATCATCAGCCTCCACTATCTTCTTTCTGAACTCAAGACTGATTTCCTTTGTCTTTGGAATGGTGAGTAAAAGTAGTCCCTCTCAATAATGTGTGTGTCCTGTTCCTTGGAGTCCTTTTATGCTGATTGAATGTTCAGGTGTTGTTAGGAAGCCAATTGACTGCACAGGTGTGGTTTGAAAGCTGATTGGTTAATTAGGTGTGTTTTTGAAGGCAAGAATTCACATGGGGGGAAATATTATTGACCACCCCATCATGGGGGCTAATATTTTTGAAATCCCAATTTTTCTCTATAATTGATATAAAGCAAGCCTACAATGTTATTTTATATTCCAAAATGTACCAAAAGCTACTAAAAAACACTGGTGAATGTTTGATTATATCGAGTTTTATCAATACTGCAAACATTGGGAAGAATTTTAGGAAAATGTTCCATAATTCCTGGGGGGCTAATCATTTTGGTTACAATTGTATGTTATTGACCATCAGTCATGTTGGCTGTTATAACAGTTTATGCTTCAATGTTGGGCCGCAAAGTGACTCTGCTCAACACATCATTACATTGGATTGCATGGGCAGCCAAACAAGGACTTACCACATTTTTCATATTAAAGGCTCTGTCTCACCATCAAGGATGGAGTGTTTACACATTTATAACAAAAAACCTGCATCACAAACTGGAGGATTAGAGTTTGAAAGATGAGTGCAGGCAAGGTCTGTGAAATGACACTATCCCAGCCAGCATGTCCATGTGGGCCCCATAAGGGTTACATTTGGGCTGCAAATATGGGTTCCAAGTGGGTTTGTCTGCATTTTCCATGGTGGCCCCATGTTTGCCCAGATTGGCTTCAAGTAGGTTCTGACTGGGTTTCAGGTGGGGCCCATGTGGGTGACCACCCATATGTTTGCCCATAAGTGGGATCAGAATGGACCTTAAATGGGGCCCTTCTAGCCAGCCCACATGGGCTTCACATGTGGGGCCCATGTTACTGAAACAGTATGGGGCCCATACAATTTGCCCTGTTTATGCCCATGCTAACTTAGCCCACTTACATCACTTATGGGACTCATACAGTCAGCCCAAGTGGGCTTCACATTTGGGGCCTCTGTTATTGAAACCCGCAAAATCGCCCAGTTCAAGCCCATGACCACTCAGTACCCATGTAGCCCACATTTAACCCATGTGGGGCCCATATGGACATGCTGGCTGGGATTATGTTGTGTTGTGGGAAGGGTATGATCTACTTTATTTGGTGCTTACCCATAAAAGTCGGGATATCTCTGCCTCTCTTTTAATCCTTCCGAGTCTTTAATTTTATGGCAACTTTATGGCAGTGCAACACTAAATCACAAACTGTTAATTACATCATGTTAAACTGTTCTCTGGTTCAGCTTTGACCTGTCCTGTAGTTCTGCATGCAGATACTGGAGCTTTCTAAAACACTGGAAGATTGCAATAGACATTGTAGGTGCATATATTCATTTTTAGTGGATTAGATTAGAGGTTATCAGTTGTGATCCTCTTGGGTTCAACCAGTCAGGAGACCTAGATGATTAATGAACCGAAAAACTCCTGATATAACTAATCAGCATCCACACATCTGTTGAGAAATCACAGGAAAAAGAGGAGAACCAGCCTAAGAGTAATCAGAGTTTGAAGTTTTTTTTCAGCTGAAAGTCAGTGATGGTTGTTCATCCATGGTCACAGTGCAAACTGCTAATAGCTAATTCATCATACTCTTAATGGTGCCAATTGACCAAAATTTCAGCTTATATGTAACTCACTGAATCCATGTCAATGTTATTATTCCTGTTTACAACTATAAGGGAATTGTCCATATTTAGGGTCAAGCATGGGCCTTGAGGTCAGAGTAAAGGCAGCGCTATCATCAAAAGTCACTTTGATAATGGTGGTCCAGCATTGCTGTGGCTGCCGAGGTCAGAGGATATGACTGTTTGACTCCCTAAACCCATAGCTGGGTAACTATATTTCCTTGGTTGTAAAATAACGACCCAATAGGCAAATTCCATTACTGAAGAGGCATATAGTATTTGTGACACTATCTGTGCAGGTTTAAAGACTATCCACACAGGACAGTGTCCTCAGAATCACGGTGGCATCATGTTTTAGAAGGTATATTGATAATACTTTGATTCCCCCTGGCCGAGCTTCAATAAACATTTTCAGAGTAAGACATCCTTGACTCCTGAGCACTTCCTCCACTGATGAAGTTAACCATTGAAAAACAATTTATCCATAACAACATCTCCCAGAGCTTTATAGGAACTGTAGTTCCATAACTGAGAGCATGAATACATCTCAGATCAAAGTGAGGTAAGGGACAAAGTTGATGTCTCAGTTTTGTCTGATGATGAAAGCTCCTGCTTTAGATACACTACTACACTGTTAGTGACTAGTGACTACTGCTGTGAATGCCCACTTGGATATTAGCATGGTACTAATGAATAAAATGTTACCATAACTACAAAGACAGAATATCCTAATACCAGTTTTCTAGTCAGTTGTAATTAATAAGCCAGACAGAAAAGAATGAATGAATATTTTGTTATCATGGTTAAGCTTCACCTGGTTTCAGCATGTAAACAGTATTGAAGTATGTGTGACTGCAAAGCAACAGACCAGAGCAGCTGGTTTGATAATGTTATGGTTGGTGAATTCTTCCCTCGATACTTTGATGTCCCGAATGTTTGTACGAAACATTTTTCATACAAACATTCAATATATTTTTCTTCACAGCTGTTAATACTTTTATCACTGTGCAGCACTACTCTTTGCTTCTTCTTTATTTTACATTCCTGTTAATCCTTCACTCTTTTCATCTCTCCTCCACAGACCATCCATGTGGCCATTGTGTGTGCGGGGTACAATGCCAGTCGAGACGTGGTGACACTGGTTAAATCAGTCCTTTTCCACAGGTACACCACACACACACTCTTTTGTCCCACAACAACTGTTTGGACTGTGATCACTGACTGCACACCAAGGTTTCCTCTACTCTCATCAGAATTAATGAAGTATTTTATATCAAGGTCAAAATGTCCAATACTAAAGTATCCAATTATCAGTGTAGTTACTGTATATGTTTTTGTATAATCCATTTGGACCTTCACCTGATGTACAGCAGAAGGTTGAAGGTTGTACAACCTTGACGAAAAGAAACTTTCTCACCCTTTCTCAAGATATTGAAAAATGTTGACACTGGAATCAGGCAACTTGCAGGAATACGTTTATATTTCTTGTAAATAAGTCCTTGCCCACATAATGTTAATATTAACCTTTAAACCTAAGTCTCAATGCAAATGTATCCTCTCAAAGAAGTGCTGACTCAATACATTTCTTGGGATGAAAGTTTTCACAAGGATGCAAGAAGAGAAAAACAAAGAGTAAATGTGAATAATAGTTAAAGAACTAAACAACACACTTGCAGTATGTTTGTTCACACATATATGTGTCAGGGATACGTCACTAACGCTGGAGTAGATGCAATCCTAATGCAGACATAACACTTTCCTCTAGTAGGGTGGTAATTAGGCTTCATGATGAACTGTTTTCTGTCCCCACATGAAAAATTGCAACATTTGTCTTTTGTTCAAACACTATAGAATTTACATTTTCATGATAAATGATGTGTTGTGGCTGTGCACAGAATAAGACTCAGAAGTAGACATGGAGGTGGTGTAAGATAAGATAAGATAAACTTTATTGGGCTTATAGTGTCAAATACAGCTGCACATAAACAATATAGATGAAAGACACAGTGACAGGACCAAAAATGCAACAGTGAACACAATAACATAATAGGGTTGACATGGTTTCACAGTATTCAATTGTATATTGCACATAGTTGAATATTTCACGTATCCCTAGGTAACCATGGACATGTTCAGACACAAGGTAAAGAAGAAAAAAATACAATAAAATTACAATAAATAAGCTACATAAAAAAACATTAAGTAAAACCTACAACATGAGTAATAATAAATAGTAAGTAATAAATGGTAGATAAAGGGATATTTGCTTCTCAAGCTGAGAGGTATGTTATGTATGTAGCTGCTTGTTTAGCAGTGTTATGGATGTAGGGATGAATGAGAGTTTTAAACAATGACTTTTGTATGTGTCTGTACTGAAGTGATTTCCAGGTGGGGTAGATACAGTATCTACTAAAAGCTTTCACCTACTTGGACTTTTCATGTCTTATCATTTTACAGAATTAAATCAAAGATTTAATGGGTGACTTTTTTTACACTGATCAACAGAAAATACCATTTAATGTAAAAGTAAAAACAGATCTTTATAGTAATCTAAACTTAATACAAATATATAATATTCTAGATGCAGGTGTATTCATATTATCAACTGAAACCCCTCAACTACACACAGATGATTTCCATTTAACTAATGATATGAGCAGCATCAGTGATGATGTAGCTGTCCTGTTAATAACAGGGTGGGGATACATATCCAAACAAGTATGTGGTATTATATATTTGTATTAAGTTTAGATTACTATAAAGATCTGTTTTTACTTTTACATTAAATGGTATGATTATATGATAAACAATGACTCACTAATTGTAATATTGTGACTAATCCTATAAAAAAACAACTACATTACCAAATCACCAAACATCAACTGGAGTCCAGTTAAAGCAGTGATGAAGAATTTGAAAGAGTACAGCACAGAAAACTAGTGAGAGAGGACACAAAGAGACCTGTGAGGACTCTGAAGGAGATTCAAGCTTCAGAGGTTCAGATTTGAGAACATCTCTGCTACACTGTAACAGAACTCTGTTTGGCTGCTTATCTTACATACTTGGAAAAGCAAGACAGAGGTCTGATTAATGCTAATTTGTGAGTATTTTCAATCAGTTTGTTTCACTTTTGATGTAAGAAGAGAAAACGTTTAGCATGAGGACTAAACACTGTCTTGGACTCCCAGTCAGAGTTTGGCTGTGGTCTTCTGGAGTGTAAACCCCAAAAGGAATACAGATTGTTAGCTTACACTCTATTGTAGTAGCATGTAGGAGCAGCTTCAACATAGTGGGGAAATACTATAAAGTGGATGCTGTTGTAAATGGGTTTTTTCCACATTACCTCCCAGCCAGCATGTCCATGTGGGCCCATATAAGGGTTGGGCTGCAAATATGGGTCCCAAGTGGGATTGTCCACAGTTTCCATGGTGGTCCCACCTGTGTTTGCCCATATTGGCTTCAAGTGAGTTCTGATTGGGTTTCAGGTGGGGCCCAACTGGGTGAGACCCATGTAGGCCCCATGTTTGCCCATATGGGGTCTAAGTGGAATCAGAATAGACCTTGAATGGGGCCCATTTAGCCAGCCCACATGGGCCTCACATGTGGGGCCAATGTTTCTGAAACAATATGGGGCCCATACAATTAGCTCTGTTTGTGCCAATGCCTGCTTAACCCACTTACATCCCTTATGGGCCTCATACAGGGGCCCATGTTACTGAAAACATATGGGACCCGCAAATCTGCCCAGCTCAAGCCCATGTCCACTCAGTACCCACGTAGCCCACATTTAACCCATGTGGGGCCCACATGGACATGCTGGCTGGGAAATAACTCCACAAAAAACAGCCTTGGAAGTAATGCTTGGTTGAACATGCTAATGTTGCAGCCTATATTTGAACAGATTTACACAATGTTTATTCCAATTCTTACATTTCTGCTCTTGTAATATTAAATCTAGATAAGCTAAAGCACAAATACGGGTATTTCTCTTACTACAGCCCTATGCTCACTGCTTCAATATATGGAGAAATCCATAGCTCGGTAGGCCTGAAGTGAATCATTGTGGGGGCTAAGTCAATTGTCAAAGAGGCCAGTCAGTGAGTCAGTGAGAAACTCTGTTAAATCATTAGGAGTAGATCTCCTGTTGGACCTGCAGGATGTATAAAATGAGCCTGCGATCGCAGCATCGTACCAGCACTTATCTGTTAGTGTGCAACATGACTGGATGTTAGGTGTGTGTGCCATTAGTCTTATGTGAACATGAATAATGAATGCTTTATTATGCGTTGGAGATGGAGGATTCATTAGTCATCAGTCAGGGTGCATCCAGAATCACAGCATCCACAGTTAATAGCACTACATCTTAATTAGCTCTTAAATTGCAGGTGAATTAATCAGAAGTGCAGTGATGATTTCAAATAGAGAGTCAGTTTTAACTCCTGCTGTGAGGACACACATATGCACTGTGTGGATTATTGTCTGTTTTATGACCAGAGAGACTTCAGCAGCACAGTTTCCAGTCTGCTGTCTGTCTGAAGTAACATTAGTGTTCTTGGCAGGTTGAAGTTTCTCTCCCTGACAGCTCTATGGGGGGTCATGAGAGTCTAACCACTCTTATTTATAAATATGCTAATTTTGAATATTGCAGTGTAAGTGTCTGAGTGGTTTCAAATTAGAATCAATCCAGCTGAGGCTTGTTGGTAAATTACTATATTACCCTTTGATCCCACATGAAGAAATTTGTAATAAAAATATGAGAGTTCTGATTCATTCCAATCAGGACACACTGCTGCCAAACATCTTTAGAGGATGAACATCCATAAATCCGCTTTGAATCGAATAAAGAAGCTCTTTATAATGAAGATCTTGCCCCATCGTCATATAAAATGTAGAATTTTTCCTCAGTATGAATAGAAATCCACTTGTTTGTTGTTTGTGCATCTATGCTTGCAGTGCAGAAGGAAACTATGCAGTGTGACTTTTCATAATAATATGATAATGACAATAATCTTTATTACTATAGCTCCATAAATAATGTATACATACACACACACACATATATACATACACACACACACACACACACACACACACACACACACACACACACACACACACACACACACACACACACACACAGTTTAATATATAGCATTTATAGACTCTTATTACATATAATCTTGTATAAAAAGGGACACGATTAATCACAAGCCCAGACCCAGCCGCTCATTTCACAAATATAAAATTAACAATAACATTTAAAAAAGAAAAATAGAAATGTGTACTGGACAAAATATGATTCCTTTCACTAATGATCTCTGGCCAAGTACAGACACCAGTTTGCAGGGAGCATGTTAACTAGACAGCTGCCAAAAGTTTTATTTTGGCTTTTATACATTTAACATCAGTTAGGCACAGCTCATAAACTACCACAAGTGTCATTTAAACCAGTGAAAGCAACAATTACTGCTGGCTAAAACTGAGAAGCCTCTCACTTCCCCTGGTCCATTGCCCTTACCATCGTCCACTATCTCCTACTAGCTGTCATAAAGCCACTGCCACTGCTGTGATTAAGTAGTTCCCAATTCCTGTTGTTATTTCACGTCGCAAATCAATGCAGATGTGCAGGAGCACACAAACTGTTGATCATAGTGTCATAGTTAATCCAGCCAGGTCAGCTGACACCAAACCTCACATCAGCAATGTAACCCTTGGGTTATTTAACATCCGTTCGCTGACCAACAAGGGACCTCTGCTCTATGATCTACTGAATGATCGTAAGTTTGACTTCTTCTGCTTGACTGAGACATGGCAGCAGCCTAATGACTTTTCACACCTTAACCAAACTATTCCTCCTGGGTTTGGCTACACATCACAACCCCGTACCTCTGGCAGTGGGGGTGGCTTGGCAATACTATACAGTGAAAAGTGGAAAGTGTCCTCTATTACTGTGCCTGTGTACCCTTCATTTGAGTCCATTGCTCTCCTAATCAAGGGCCCAACTCCTACCATCCTCGCCACTATTTACCGACCACCCAAGCCGAATAATGCCTTCCTACAGGAATTCTCTGCCTTCTTAACAACCTTATGTTCTGTGTCCCCATATTTACTACTACTGGGAGATTTTAATATTCACTTGGATAGCATCCACTATGCTTTTACAAGGGACTTTACTTCATGCCTTGACAGCTTTGGAATACAGCAATATATTGACTTTCCGACACACTCCAAAGGACACATTCTTGACCTAATCTGCTGTTCTGGTGCAACCCCTCATAACTGCTGTGCCTCAGACCTGCCTATCTCAGACCACAAGTTAATATCCTGCAATGTCAATATAAGATTATCCAAGACTAACATACATCGCTGTATCACATTCCGAAATATTAAGAATATTGACTTGTCGGCCCTCTCCAATGGAATTAACGACTTCCCTAGCAGAGAAAATGGATCCAACACAGATGAACTGGTATCTCACTACAATGATGGACTTCATGGACTGCTAAATACTCTTGCACCTCTGAAAAATAGGTCTGTTTCTTTTACCCACTCTGCTCCTTGGTTCACACCAGCACTACGCCAGCTCAAAACCAAAGGCCGTCGATTGGAGCGCCTCTATGTAAAAACCGGCCTTGCAGTTCACAAAGAAATGTATTATAATCACATACTTCAATACAAGGATGCTCTTTCTTCAGCCAAGACCACATACTACTCAACCTTAATCAGGACAGCTGATGGGAACACTAGAGCCTTATTTTCAACTCTCAATAATATTCTGAAACCTCCTGACGCTCTACCATCTCACTTACTCACAGTTACACAGTGTGATGCCTTCAGGACCTTCTTCAATGCCAAAATTGAAAATATCCACCAGACACTGACTGCTTCAAATAACTCTGCATCCTCTCCGCACTCTTGGCCTACATCGTCCTTCAGCTCTCCGCTCGCCAGCTTCATACTGCCAACTGTCTCTGAAATAACTGGTCTCATTCATAAATCCAAGCCATCTACCTGCCAGTTAGACCCCCTACGTACCCACCTGGTAAAAATCTGCCTACCTGCCCTGTCCGCGTTAATAACTGACATCATACAGTCCTCACTGGCTTCTGGTGTTGTCCCAGCATCACTGAAGACTGCTTTAATAACACCAACACTCAAGAAACCTGGCGCTGATCCGAATGATTTGAACAACATCCGACCCATCTCAAACCTGCCATTTCTCTCCAAAATACTAGAAAGAACTGTTGCAGCCCAGCTCCACACCCACCTATCCGACAATAATCTCTATGAACAATTTCAGTCTGGCTTCCATCCCCTCCACAGCACCCAGACAGCACTAGTGAAAATCACCAATGACCTCCTGATGGCATCTGACTCTGGACTTCTCTCCATTCTGGTTCTCCTCGACCTAAGCGCAGCTTTTGACACCGTTTCCCATGAAATCCTCCTGGACAGGTTATCCTCCATTGGAATCACTGACATCCCTCTGGCCTGGTTCCAATCATATCTCTCTGGCCGCACACAGTTTGTTCAATTCAAGAACCTGAGATCCGGCTCCTCCCCAGTCTCTAGTGGTGTTCCCCAGGGCTCTGTCCTTTGCCCCCTCCTGTTCATTATTTGTCTTCTGCCTCTTGGTCATATTCTCAGGAAATTTGACATTCAATTCCACTGTTACGCTGATGATACCCAACTCTATCTCTAAAACTGATGTCCTCCTCATTGGTACCAGATCAACCCTAGCAACACTCAACACTTTCTCCATGTTCATCGACAATTCCACTGTTCCTACATCCCCTCAGGTAAAGAGCCTGGGTGTTATCCTGGACAGCACATTATTTTTCGAAGCCCACATCAATAACGTTACTTGGACTGCATACTTCCATCTACGGAACATCAACCGTCTCTGTCCCTCACTTTCACCAACCTGCACCGCTATCCTGGTAAACACCCTGATCACATCCCGTCTGGACTACTGTAACTCTCTCCTCTTTGGTCTTCCGCGGAAATCTCTTCACAAACTCCAGCTGGTCCAGAACGCAGCCGCCCGTATCATAACCAGAACTCCCTCTATTGAACACATCACTCCTGCCCTGCAGCAACTTCATTGGCTCCCTATCAAATCCTGCATTGACTTTAAGATTCTACTCCTCACTTACAAGATCCTTCATAACCTGGCACCATCATATCTCTCGAAACTGATTCACATCTACACACCTTCCCGAACTCTCCGATCCTCCTCTGCCAACCAGCTCTTTGCCCCATCTGCCAACTTAACTACCATGGGGTCAAGAGCTTTCAGCCGATCTGCCCCCCGCCTTTGGAACTCTCTCCCACCAGACATTTGCACTTCGGACTCTGTTTCCACCTTTAAATCCCGCCTGAAAACACACCTATTCAGAGTGGCATACTCTGTCTCACACTAACTATGTAATCACATTCTTGTTTATTTATTGTACTGATGCACTTTATAGTCACATTCATATTTATTCTTTATCTTTGCACTAAACGTTACCTGATTTTTATTGTTTGATGTACTGTTGTCGTGTTTTATGTGCCTTGTAAGGTGTCCTTGAGTGCTTTGAAAGGCGCCTTTAAATATAATGCATTATTATTATTATTATTATTATTATTATTATTATTATTATTATTATTATTATTATTATTATTATTATTATATCAATATAGCTTAGTAGGTTCAGTAAAAGATTTGTTAGTGTTGGAGTTTGGTGAATGCAAGTATTTTACCAACCAGAAATCAGATGATGAATGGAGGCGTTATACTCACAGGAGGAGTAATAAAAATCACATTACTATAAGACACAGAATGTCCCATCAACATGGTTCTTATATGTCCAGAATACTGTGACGCCCACCAGTCACAGACAGCAGGTTTGAATGTTGTTAAAGTATATTCAAATGGGAAGTACTGGTATTTGAAAAAATATCATTCTTTATTATTTGTTAGATAAAACCACTTTAGACACAAAACAAGGAGTTGGCAGCAATTGCCTACATTAAGGGTCAAACACTCCATCTAACATCATCTGAAATGGATTAAAGGGGCAAAACAACACAACGTAGTGCAGGAGAAGCTCATAATCTATATGGCAGTGTTTTGTACTTTCCCATAGCTCTGGGTTCCCTCTGTTTAAAAAAAAAGAAAAAAGAAAAGCTTAGAAAAACATTTGCCATGGCCGGAGGCATTTTGTTTTAGGGTTGTCCGTACATGTCTGTCCTGCTCATTCTTGTTAGCGTTTACAGTGTGTATTGTATATAAAACCTGCCCTACTGCAGATATAATACAGTATCAGTCAGATGCCAAATGATGGCTTTGTTATTCTGAACAATAGTATATTATAGCATATGTTGCTTCAGACATGTCGTGACATAAACCTAAAAATGAAACACGTGGTCAGTAGATGAAGAGGTAAGAGCAGCTGTTCTGTTCAGTTTTGTTCATGTTCAGTTTTTAAGGTCTATAGATTCCTCCCCTGGCTCATCAGGTGACAGGTGATGATTTTGACAGGAACGGCCTTTTTTATGCTGGGGACAGGTCAGCAGCGGCATAGTTAATATGCTAACCTCCGCAGGCCATGTTTAATCAGAGAGGATGTTTAAATGTTGACTCACTGTTGTTTTTTTTTGCCGCTGACAAATATCTGAGCGGACAGATGCCTGAGAGGTCAGCCTGCTGGACTGTCATCTGATAGTGAGGGGCACTCCGCTGAATGACTGAAATGATAGGATGAGACACGGGACATTGATCGCCAAACAACGCCTGACCCCGCGTTAAACTGACCTGCAGCTCTCATCAAATAGTCCCTTCCAGCTGTATCTTTCCCGTATATTGTGATGAAATATTGGATATGACATAAATTCCCTGTGAAACAAGATTGAAATTATATCCACCATTTCATTCTTTTTTTGGTTACGGTGCTCTGCTGTCAGTTAATTTGCAGCAGTTGTATGTTGTTTAGCCCACGTCGTAAATCAAATGTTTGCCACCAGTTCATCATTTGCGTGGATGATGGAGAGCCAAGAAGAGTGGCTCTCGCTGCGTGACTGATGCTCTCCCACCTGAAAGATGGCCTCTATCTGCTGTATTCAGCCAGACAGCGGCTCTTCTCATCATTCTGCTCCATCCAATAGCAGCTGTTTATGTCCTGTCAGGATAATCTAAGACTTTCCTCATCAGAAAATCAACAGGATCAAGTTGGGGTGGATGATAGGACTTCTAAAGTGGCTGACTTTGGCATTGGAGGTCATTGTTCACCACCGGTCTGCTGCCAACAGTCCACAGTGGTTTTTGATCTCCTCATCACCTATGACAGCAGTAACTCTTCTGACAGATCATTCAGTCCACTGTCTGTTTCTGCAGTGAAGATGTCTGAAGATGCTTTGCACCTGTTTTTAGTCATAATTCATTTATTTCCTATGTGGAAAAAAAACCCATGAACCTTCAGAAACTCATGAAGGTTCATTTGTGAATTCATGCAGGTTCATTGATTTTAAATGACTAACAATTGTTTATAAGAACTTAAATGGACATGCTCCCTTGTATATAACATCACTCCTGTCTCCATACCACACTGGCAGAGAACTGAGGTCATCTGACCAGGGACTCCCGTCTGTCCACACAGATCTAAGTACTATGGAGACAGGGCCTTCTCTATTGCTGTCTCAAAACTGGAATTCTCTTCCTTCCCCATTCCTTTCTCTCCCACTATTGAAACTTTCAAGAAAAACCTTAAATCCTACTTTTAACTGTCTAACTGTCACTATGTACTTTATCACCATGTATCTTTTTATTACTGATGACATTGTAATTTCTTTTTTTAAATTGTGTTTTATTTTTTTTTCCTCTGTGTGAAGCACTATGGATCAACCACGTTGTGTTTAAAGTACTATAAAAATAAAGTTGAAGTTAAAGTAACAAACCCTTTTAGGACTGATCTCCTCTAACCGATTGACTATAAGTGGACTTGAAGACACTCACTACTCTAGAAACATTAAAGCTAACAACATCCCATAATGCAACATCAATTCTGTTCCATTCAAGTAGAATATCAGATGTTATGAACATGGATCGTCTACTTCTCGAGTAAAAGACGACACACTTTTTCAAATGTAATTTCCTGAAAAAGGAATAAAATAATTTTATATTCAGGCCGATGCAGGGAGACAAATATATGGAAGGCTTTTTCTATGTAAGTGGAAGTGCTAACATTGCCATTCAGAGATAACCAAATAAACTGACTGAAGAAACAGATTTTATGTTTAACGAAGCAAGATAAGTAAAACAGATGATGTATGATTACAGCAGAGACAGAGGATCTGTGTAGTTCAGCTGCTTGCTTTTTGTTACAGAGGGGAAAAAGACCGAGCTGCTCACAGGTGAAGTGTTTATGTGCAGAAATGTAGACGCATGTACAGCAGAGAAGCTGAGTGAAGTCTTTCCTCACAGCTGTGGTTTGAACAGAGAACAGCCAGTGCAGCATCTGCTTTGTAAGCATTTATCCCAGCAGCTCTGTTACTGTACACACTAGCAGTAGAGCTCACAGAGAGAGAGAGACAGAATGTATTAGACAAGTTGTACATGATGGTTTGTCTGGATCCAGGTCAGGATATGATCAATGTTTAAATTCATGTATTGTAGCAATACCATCTCACAAAGCAATATATAATCATCATTTACAACAGAGTGTTGGTGTAGTTAAGAACCGATACTTATATTACATACAGTACACTTACTTTATTATTCAGATTTAGAGGTTTATAGTGATGCACGATATTACTGGCACGTCGTTGATATCGGCCAATAAAGGCTCCAAAATAAAATATTCGTATTGGCCCAAAATGAATATTTCTGCCAATATGACAGTCCAATTTCTTTGCTTTGTCCTCCGATGACTGGCTGTGTTTTCCACCACTGACTGCATATAACGTGCATTAATGACATTATCAGCAGAAGACTCTACCTCTCTACCCCTTTGGCAGATTCATTCAAATTTGAATGCCGAGCTCCATAATTTCAGTCTTCCCAAGTTGTTTTTATACATATTGTTTTTCTTGTCGTTAGAACACTCTAGTATGTGTAATAGTTGTCTTGGCCAGGTGGAAAAAGGATATGTGCATATGGGTCAATGACGTGCCTATGACATGTTCAGTCTAACTGCATTTTTTTCAGTTAGAAAAAGGTTTAAATTGATTTTAAAAAATACCATATATATGTAGTACCTTTCCTTTATATGTAAACACTTTAACTTTTCAAAAACCACAAGTTATTAGTAATTTTTCTGTTATTTAAAGTGACAAAACATCATGTGGTGCGACCAATAAAACCAATAACTGTATTAAATTCAGAGTAAAATATCACTTTTAATATTAATCACTGATACAGTATGCTTAACTAATTGTATTTTTAAATTTTTTCAATCATTTTTAAGCAATTTACAGGAAAAATAAGTCTTACATACATTTAAGAAGGCAACTGTGACATTATAGAACATAAATATGAGATTATTATTTACAAAAACTTAAAAGACATGCAAATAATTTGTTTCGAAACACTTAAATTCATTTATTTTAAGATAGATCACGGTCGCACCACATGACTTTTTTAAGGTCAGTTCTAATTCATCGAGATGGAAAAACACATAAAACACCTCATTTACTATTTTAATATGTATTTATGTGTACTCAACCTTTCTTAATGTTTGAATTACTGCAATAGATATTCCCATATTTATTATTTTTAAATAAATCCTTATACGTCATTGACCCATATATCAGCATCAGCAATCAGTTAGAATAGCAGAAAATAGCAATATATCGGATATCGGCAAAAACCCCAATATTGTGATATCAGATCAGGACTTGATCCGCTGAGTTTGGGTTTTGGAATTGGTATTAAGAGAGAAAAAGTTAGATTTGGGCTTCCCAGCTCTTCACACAGTTAAAGTAACTTCGTCTTTGCACGAAGGTTAATGTTCAGGTTCAGGATGATCCTCAGCAGATGGAAGCAGAATGAATCTCAATTAGAGTCCACTCTGAAAGTCTTTACTGAAACAAGATAACAGTATCACATTATGAAGATTAGATGATTAGATTATCATGGGGCCAGCCCCGATAATCAGGATGTACTTGACATATTTGCTTCCTTATCGGCATAATCCCGAGCATCCAGTGAAAGGCTTGTTGCTGTTTGTCCAGAGGATGTGAAGACCTTTTCTGTTTGTACCGCTCTGGCTGACAGCTTGTACAGAGCCAGAGTTCCCACACATTTTGACAGCTACCAGCCTGTAGTACTTATTGAGCAAGTGCAGCTGACATATTCATTCCCAAAGTCGTTGAGCATGAGACGCCCCACAGTGCTCACATCCTCAGATTAGTGTCACTATTTCTTGACCTGATTTAGAACCCATAAATACCTATTTTGTAAAATCATCCTCCTTCTCTGCCAATGTGAGCTGATGTAAGATGCAGCTCCTCCTGGGTCAGACTGTACAGTCCTCTCTCTCTCTGTCTAATGAATCATTGAGGACTGACCGCACACTCATCCCCAAATGATAGCGTTTAAATACAAAACAGTCTCCACTCAAAAGTCCTCATACTTGCTTGCTCTGGAGCTTTCAGTCTTCATCAGATGAGACAGTTTCCTCATTTGTCATGGAACTGTAGCTCTTCCAGGGTTTGGTCTTAAAGTTTCTGTGTGTGTAGACAAATATTTAATGTGCATATTATTACATATATATTATGCATATATTTTTTTTTCACGTAACAAAAGAATCCTGAAGCCTTAATTTTAACAAGCAGATTAATATGAAAATCAGGGAGTATGTATATTATCAGAGATTAGGTCAACAAAAATACATTTAATGCCAATTTTCAGGACCTGAGATGTTATTGATTCTTGCTGTCAACACATTTTAGTCACTATCAGAAAAATATCCAACTTGGAAGTGCAGTTCGAATCGCAGTTGTCTAACACTATGCTATAAGTTTTGTTATTGCCAAGAAATCCCTTGAAAAGACCAAAATCAACAATGTGTTAGGCCGTCTCTCTGCTCTCTCATTTCTGGCTTCCCTACTCTGTGGCTCTCAGGTCCGAGCTTACTGGTCCCTACTGAAGACATACATCTTTTAAAAAAGGTCACAAATACAAAGATTCATTTTTAAAAGAAGATTTAGTGATTTCCTAAAACAGCTGGTCACTGTAGATTTTAACAAACATTACTCAAACAGGAGGAGATTCGTTGGGGACTATTTCTAGCGATGGATTAATCCACATTTGGTGCTCTAGTGAGTATTTCTGGCAGCAGGATTGTGTGTGTGTGTGTGTGTGTGTGTGTGTGTGTGTGTGTGTGTGTGTGTGTGTGTGTGTATGAAGATTTCTTCATTGTCATTTCTCAGTACTCGCTTGTATTGAAATTCAATTGTGTTTCTTCCGGAACCAAAAACAGTGCACTTGCAGAATAGACAATTTAAACAAACTACTAAAAATGCAAAATTGCTTAAAATCTACTGAGCAAAAATATGAAGTAAAGGAATGATGCAACCACACACAAGTACACTAAAGTATTAAAGCCTTAAAATAGAGCAGCATGAGGTAATGCAATGAAGTTTGCAGGCTTTGTACTGTTGTAAAAGTGACTGATGCAGCATGATAGAGATAGTGCACTTAAAGTCCAGTATCAGTTCCACCCTTTGGTGTAAATTGTCCAGTGAGGGGTGGGGGCTATTCAAGGCTGAGTAAGGGGTGGGGGGGTGGGGGGGCTGTGCTGTTGATGATCCTCACAGCCTAGGGGAAGAAGATGTTGAGCAGGATAGGTAAGGAACGTGTCAGCTAGTGCAAGAGTGAGGCTCACTGTGAGTGTTTTTGGTTGGTCATGAAATTTGTTGAATCAGCAGATTCATATTTTAAGAAACATTTTTGACACCAATGACCTTATTTAGACAAAACATGGAGACAGTGCATTCTCACATTATATCACTGTATCACTGCTTCACACTTTTTTCCCCAATTTAATAAAATAAGCAGATTTGCCCTTTTATTGTAGTTGTTGAATGTGCTGAAATTTGTAAAATACAGCATAAAGCAGGTTGTGTGTGTGTGTGTGTGTGTGTGTGTCCACAGGCGGAACCCCCTACATTTCCATTTCATCACAGACTCCATTGCTCAGCAAATCCTATCATCTCTGTTCCACACCTGGATGGTTCCTGCTGTTCGGGTCGACTTCTACGACGCAGACGAGCTGAAGGTGAGGATCACCGACTCCTCTTCGTCTCAGTGATTCCCGGCATCACTTAGAAACAATGGAGCATCGGTTACAGATTGTGTAAACCCTGCTTTTTGTTCATTGTATAGTTATTGTACTGATAGTGCGTGTTCTGGTTTGGTGTGCTGTTTCAGTCTGAGGTGTCATGGATCCCCAACAAACATTACTCTGGAATCTACGGTCTGATGAAGCTGGTGCTCACCAAGACACTTCCGTCTGACCTGCAGAGAGTCATCGTCCTGGACACAGACATCACGTTTGCCACTGACATCGCTGAGCTGTGGGCCGTCTTTCACAAGTTCAAAGGTAACATAGCTCCTGTTTTCTACCTGTCCATACTCTACCAAGGCTTTTATCTGGCTTGTTAATGCTATACTAGTATTTGTTGCCAGTATTTTCTTGTGCCTTTTATAACAGCATTATCTGTGCTGGGCTTTGTGTCACATTCTGCAGTTGTAGCAATCATTCAGTCCAATGTGTGAATGTGAACCAGATCTCACTCACAGCTCAGGCTCCACTTTCTCCTCTTCACTATCTATATACACTTTGTCTACTTCTCCCAAACCGGCCTGATTTCTGAAGTGTGGAACCCACTTGTGAAAGTATATATATAGCTGTGGACTGTTTTTGTTCCAGTTCTGTACTCCAGCATATTGGAGTTTACATAAAAGAAGAAATTCAAGGTGAAAAGTACAAAAGTCACAAAATCATTGTAACTCCAATTAAAATATGGCAGCTACACACTAATGACTGTCAAGTACTTGCCAGAGTCATTTTCTATTCCTGTTAAGTTAACAAATGGCCTTTTTTTCGATTTGACTGAGGACAGCTGTGCCAAGCTTGGCCATGACCAACAGTGATCATTCAACCTGTGCTGCTTGTCCACAGCATAGCACAGCATTTTAATGTGAGGCAGCTCAAGTTATGATTACGCTCAGTTTACTTCACCCAAAATGCATTGTCTGTATTCTTCATGTCTAAGAGATATGTTATATATATTTTTTTCTTCTTCATAAAACAATTGCAAAGCCTATAAACAAAGCACAAACTTCCTGTCTGATAATGCATAACTAACAATTTAGCATAACACTAAAAGAGAGGTGAGAGGGATAAATGACTGCTGATTACAACTTGAAGATTTGCTGCTTTTCAGTACTATACAGACATACACTGTTGCCCATAAAGTTGGAATATTTTTGTTTTCAGACACAATCCTCTGTTCATTCCTATTTAAATTTTCATTGTGATATGTTTGGAAGAGATTGATTAATAAAGTTTTGAGAAGATATACACTTTATCTGTCAAGAATGAATCACATTGTCACAATCATTTCATATTTGGATTTTTGGATTTCATATTTGGAAAAAATATAGTTTATTCCAACTTTATGGGCGACAGTGTAAATACATGCGTACATACATAGATGCATATACAGTACATAAATACATACATACATACATACATACATACATACATACATACATACATACATATATATAGTACATTTTTGCAACAGTCTTCTCTACGGCACCACCACCAAAGTCCTCGATAAACTCCAATACGTCCAGAACTCTGCTGCACGCCTCCTCACCGGTACCCGCTCCAGAGAACACATCACACCTGTCCTCCGTGAACTTCACTGGCTTCCAATTAAACACAGAATCAACTTTAAAATCCTCCTCACCACCTACAAGGCCCTCAACAACTTAGCCCCCCCCCCTATCTTGCTGACCTCCTTCATCACCACGACCCCTCCCGATCCCTCAGGTCCGTCTCTGCCAACTTGCTACAAGTCCCCCGGACTAAGTGCCGGACTTGGGGTGATCAGGCCTTCTCTGTTGCTGCCCCCACCCTATGGAATTCACTCCCCCCTCACATCATAATCTCCCCAACCCTCTCCTCTTTCAAATCTGCACTCAAAACACACCTTTTTAAACTAGCCTTCAACTCCTAGCTCCCACTGTACTCTTCATGTTTTAACCTCTGTTTTTGTTTTTTTTAACCTTCTATAATTAATAAAGATTTGTTTACATAGTTTTAATAGGGAAATAGGGAAATTGTAAAGCGACTTTGAGTACCATATAAAGCGCTATATAAATTAGATTTTTTATTATTATTATTATTATTATTATTATTACATACATGCATACATATATACAGTACATATGTACATGCATAAATACATACATTAATACATACATACAGTGCATAATATTTGCATACATACATACATACATACATGCATATACAGTACATACATACATGCATGCCTACATTCATACAGTACATGCATGCATTAATTGAAAACAATAGAATAATCATCAGTAATTGGTAGTTGTAGCTTGTCAGTTGTAAAGGAGCCTCCCCCTCCCTACAGTGATGTCAGCATGGTGTCAGTGAAGCTGTTTGTCTAAAGGTGGGCCTGTCGATCTTTTGTAATCTCTTCTGTCCCCACACATTGTCCAACGATGGCTGATTCACCACTCATGTGGAGAAAATCACCACTGTGACTCACCATGTAGGATTTCTCTTGTTCAATCAATATGTGGTTGACACCGGCTGGATAGAATCTGTGTGTTATACAGGTGCTGTTGCTGTGATGAGCATGGAGGAGTAGCATTCTGCTTTTTCATGAACTGCAGTATTGGTGCTGTAAATGGAATTTATAGATATTGGCCTGTTGTTCATTTTCATTATTGCTGTTTCTATTGAAACACATTAAACAGTATTACACTTTCATCTATATACTTTGAAGATTTAATTTTCACCAAACTAATATTTTTTTATTCTACAGTATATTAAAGGCCCTATCAACTCATAGGTGTGTTATTTATTTTTGTTCCTCCAGTTGGTTTTTATTTTCTGCACTGTTCAGAATAATGTATGTGCAGAGTTTCTTTTCACATTCAACTGCAGGAAGTGGGAAGTTAAGGCATGTAAAAGGCAAGGCAAGGGTAAGGTATGGCACACAAAAAAATAGTTCCAGCATGTAGCCATAACAAAAAAAATGAGGCAACAGAACTATTAAGCAATTGTAAAGATGTTCTAGCTTTTCAAAAAGGAGAAACCCTATTCTTGAACCGTGACCATGCTGGGATTCATTGTGTGTATTGTACTGAGTTTTCTTCTCAGATGACATCAGTAGCTTCTGTTAAAACTATTGTACTGACAAATACAAAAGTTACAAATAACCAAGGTCAACATATATTGGGGGGAAAAAATGGAATTAATATTTGAATTTGTTTATGACCCCATATGAGACATGAGGTGCTAAGGAGTTATGGGATGTAGTAATAGAGAATAATAATAGCTTTCTCTACAAGGTTTCAATCATGTGTTGTACAGTATGTCCTATCCTTGTTTTGGACGGTCTATTATAAAAGACATTCATCATGCACCCGCATTCACATACATTGAAAACTGACAGAGGTCGCTGTGTGAAAAATATATACTGAGAGCTTGAGAGAGAGTTTCAAACACCACCTAGTTAAATACATCCACACCTGGGAAATCACTGATTGCCAAACTGTATTTTTCGGAAAGCTGCAGAAATTGCCGGGACGGAGCCCCACCCGATTCCACCGTCTGGAAGAGGGTTTCAGATGCTGTTAGACCATCCAAAAAATTGCAAGCGTGATATATACCCAGGCCTTAAGAGCATAAGAGTGGAGGACAGGAGGAGAAGTGTGGAGGCGATAGGACACAAAGTCCTGTGAGTGTATTCCTGGGAGGCAAGGACGACAGTAAAGATTGAGGAAGGCGCGTAGGCAGGAGGAGGGAAGGAGGCGGCGGTGAGTCACTTCAAAGATTTATGGGTAATGCTGTCCTATAGTGCAGCGCAGCCAGCAGGGGTTTGGATCAATCTTAATTAACAGTTGACTCCAATGCAGCACCTCTGCCACCCACTCCCTTTGCTGTCCAGTCTGGCTGAACTGTCTAGCCCCATTATGTTTAAAGCATTACAACAGTCCTCTAAGACACACTCAATAAATGTTACTCTTAGACTTTAGCTTTCTTTAAATTACCAGTTCATACTCAAGCTTATAAAGATGGTGAAGAGAGCTGATACAGGGCCATGATTTAGCCAGCACAGCTCTTATTTTATCTGGTCATTAACTCTATCAACCTCATATAAACCTCAGCGTAAAGGAATGATGAAGCGTTAATTTAACCAAACATTGCATTTATGAATACATTAGATTGGCGAGTTTACATTCAGTAACCACAAACTGTGAAAATAAGGCAACTCAAATCTACAATTAAGTATGACACCAAGGACTATTTCTTTGGTACAGTAGAAATTACTGTAAATTCTGAAATAAAAACCTATATTCAAATTCTAGCCAAGTCTCAAACAATACTGGCCAGCACTAATAAATGCCAGTTCCTAGTGAAAGAAATAAAGGGGGGGGAAAAAAGACATTGAGAGAAGGTGGAACTGCATTATGTACTCTAATGGCTCACATGAAATTCAGCCCTAATTCACATTTCCATAGTAATCTCAGCCACTCCTACCGTTTTGGAGCAATGTAAGCCATTATCGACAAAAACTCAACAATTTCTACAGATTGTTCTCATTAAAAGCCTACGGAGAAAAGGATTACGCAGTGTGAGCTGCTGGAATTAAAATATCTGTGTAAGAAGCATTTCATTAACTGTAGCTTGACACTGGATGAAAAAGAAGACACAATATTGCAGATTGATTTGTATATTAATTAGTGAGTGTAAAAGTGTTGGTGTTAAACAGAGACAGGAGAGTGTGATATGACTCTGTTGTTATACTGATGGAATTAATGCTGTGAAAATGTACATTGCATTGTATTAATCAAGATAACAGGTAATTATGGAGGAAGTGTTGAGTTTTTATCAAGCAAACTTGCATCAGCGAAAGAATATCTGAGCTGATCAGAAATATGATCAAATATAATTAAAAGGTGGGGTTCATTGGGATCAAAAGGCCACTGTCTGAGAATTTAGCTAACAATATAGTAGTATCCATCCATCCATCCATTTTCTGCCTCTTATCCGGAGGCCGAGTTGCGGTGGCATTAGACTGAGCGACTGGAACCCAAACATTCCTCTACCCAGCAATGCTCATCAGCTCCTCCTGGGGGATCCCAAGGCATTCCCAGGCAAGGAGAGATATGTAATCCCTCCAGTGTGTCCTGGGTCTACCACTAGGTCTCCTCCCAGTGGGACATGCCTGAAACACCTCTAAAGGGAGGCATCTTGACCAAGTGCCCAAACCACCTCAGCTCGCAAGCCACCTCAGTATAGTAGTAGTATGGTAGAAGTAAATATCCATTTTCTGTTATTAATTCAGGTCCATGCCACAGAGGCACCAGGTTTGGCTAAGTAACCCAGGTGTCCAACAACTGGAGTGTGCAGAGGCATTGATGGGCTTAATAGGATATGTAATTCCCCTCCTGGGTCAACCCTGGGCTCCCATTCCAGTTAAAGGTGCTTGGAATACCTCTACAGGGAGGCGTACAGGGGGCATCCAAATCAGATGCCTGAAACCCAGACATCCTGCAACTCATTTCAGCTGCTCCACCTGTTATTTTATTCCTTTCGTCATTACCCAAAGCTTCTGGCCATAGGTGAGGTTGGGAACATAGCTCAACCAGTAAATCGATGTATCTTCACCACAAGAATCCTCACACATTACTGTAGATGACACCAGTATCAATACATTTTAAAATAAAACATAGGGCCGCTCAGAATTGATTCAGATACTTGGGCTTGCCACCACCAGAGCGCCACTACCCTCCATCTCCTTAAAGAGGCGCTGAACAAACTGGTGACACTCAGATGAACATCAATTGTAGGTGAAAATGAAGAAATTCAAGCAAAAATAACCAGCCATAAGAAGCTGCTGTCAGATTCTGTGTTCGTGCTAGAAACAGAGAGTCCACAGGAACTTTTGACCGTCACTAGAAGCACATTCATGTGTCTTTGTAAAGGTTTGTGCATGGTGCCTATGCTGTAGCTGTGCTAGTGACTCTATGACACACTCTCCGATGTGTCTGTCTGTAGGAGAATGTCAATATATAGCTATAGCTCTGTTGTTGGGAACATTACCATCATGAGGCCTTAATATCTTGTAAAGCTCTGAGTGTAGCACAGTTAGTTATCAGCGGGCCCATGTGTTGTGTTTACTGCCCTAGAAAAGAAATAAATCTTTGGTTTATTAGCATGATATCCCCTCTCTGTTGTCTCTTATCAGACTTCCTAAAGCTACCAGCAGCTTTGTGAGACAAATTACAGATATTTATACTTGGTGGCATTTCTTTTCTGTGAATAAACATTGTATCATTACATCATCTTGCTATTTCCTGCTCTTTGAAATATTTTTTTCCTGTCTTCTTCAGTTACAGATATCGTGATATATTGTATCTTAGATAATTTTGTGATATATCGTGCATTTCAGAATCGCCTTTGTAGTGATATATTGTCATCATGGGAAGAATATTGCGATAGTATTGTACTGTGAGTTCTTCTTTGATTCTGACCCCTACTGTCAATCTAACACTCCATTTTATCCTCACTTGTGAACAATAACTGAGATACTCACTCTCTTTCACTGGATAACAAAAAAAACCAAACCGTCCCAGCTCTCCTCGACTATTTGTTGGGGAAACATTGACAGTTTTGAAGTTTCCAAACCATTAAATTCAGCCAACAAAACCAAATGGCCCATTATGTTGGTGATCTTGATAGAAGCAGTGATTTAAACAGCTGATTTACTGCTGTTTACTACCAGGGGGATCTAGTTGTGTATTGTTGTTACAACATAATAGAATCCTGTCTGGCTCCTTGAGTGTACTACACAATTTCAATTTTGTTTACTTTTTCTGGTGTCTGCCATGCCAGCTCAAACTACCTATCAATAGTTAGTAAATAGTTTTAATAAGTTCTTCGTAAATGTTGGACCAAACCTGGCAGAAAAAATCCCAGATCCATGCCCATCTCAGGATTGGAATGACAGTATTATAGATAGGAATCAAAACTCAATGTTCCTCACAGCAGTGGAAGAAAAGGAAATAATTGATATTGTAAAAAGTTGTAAACATAAAACATCTACTGACTATGATAATATTGACATGAATATTGTAAAAAGAGTCATTGAGGGGATTTCAAAGCCATTAACTTTCATCTGTAATTTGTCATTCCAAACCGGTAAATTTCCAAACAAAATGAAAATAGCAAAAGTTGTGCCGCTGTATAAAACTGGGGATAGACACCACTTCACAAACTACAGGCCTGTTTCTTTACTACCACAATTCTCAAAAATTCTAGAAAAAATATTTAACAATAGATTAGACAAGTTCCTGGATAAACATAAAATTCTCACTGACAGTCAATATGGATTCAGATCTAACAGCTCAACATCACTGGCATTAATGGAGTCAATTGAGGAAATTGCAAATGCTATAGATCATAAACTGTACGCAATTGGAATATTCATTGACCTCAAAAAAGCTTTTGACACAATCAATCATAACATATTAATCAATAAACTGGAACGGTATGGGATCAGGGGGATAGTTTTACACTGGGTGAAGAGTTATTTACAGAACAAGAAACAGTTTGTGAAGTTGGGGGACTGTACTTCATCATGCTTGGACATTGCTTGTGGTGTCCCCCAGGGGTCAGTATTGGGTCCAAAACTGTTCATTTTATACATAAACGACATCTGCAGGGTTTCGAAGTTATTAAAATTAGTTTTATTTGCTGACGATACAAATATTTTTTGTTCAGGGGGGAATTTACAAGATCTTCTAGAGATGCTTGCAATAGAGCTGTCTAAAATAAAGACATGGTTTGATAGAAACAAATTGTCATTAAATCTCAATAAAACAAAAGTCATGCTATTTGGGAATTGTAAAAGTAATAACGTTCATATACAAGTAGATGGGGTAGATATTGTAAGGGTACATGAAAATAAATTTCTTGGGGTAATTATGGATGATAAACTGACATGGAAATCTCACATAAAACATGTACAAACCAAACTGTCACGCAGCATTTCAGTATTAAGTAAGGCAAAACACTTCCTGGACCACAGATCACTCCACATACTTTACAACTCATTAATATTACCATATTTAAATTACTGTGTAGGGATCTGGGGAAACACGTATAAATGTACACTACAACCGCTGATTATATTGCAGAAGAGAGCCATTAGGATAATTCACAACACTAGTTACAGAGAACACACCAACCCTTTATTCTTGAAATCAAAAACACTTAAACTTATAGATTTAGTTCAGTTTCAAACCGCACAAATCATGTACAAAGCAGCCAACAATCTACTTCCGGTCAACATTCAAAAACTGTTTTTTCAGAGAGAAGGGGGATATAATCTCAGGGGGGAAATGAACTTCAAGCATCCATTTGCTCGCACAACTTTAAAAACTCACTGTGTGTCGGTATGTGGGGTGAAACTGTGGAACAGGTTGTCGGGGGGGCTGAAGCAATGTCCAAGCATGAACATGTTTAAACAGCGGTATAAGCACATGGTTTACACTAGGTACAGGGAGGAAGGAGGGTGGGACGAGCACTAGGGTTTGCACATATTATTCTCTTTATTATTTGTTTATCTGTTTAATTTATTTTATTTCTTTTGAGTCTGTATCAGACAAATATGTTTGATTATTTAGATATGGTAATAAGTAAATATAAATAACAATTAGGATTAAAATACATACATAAATAAGATATAAACACACAGGAAATAAATAAATAATAAATAGTTGAATTATAAATTTGGAGAAGGGGTAGGATTCAATAAGCGAATGCTTCTTCCTACTCCTTTTCAAACATGTTTAATCAATTTTGTTTTCCTTGTTTTGTGCGTTTGACTGTTGTTTTCTGTTATGTAAGATACATATATTTATATTTTTTCTTTGTTTTAGTTTTTCTACATGTTTGAAATAAAGCCTTCATTCATTCATTCATATATGAGATCATTGCAAATTAGGAATTCATAGCATTGTAATGCACAAAACCATTAACAGTATCCTGACAACTGTGTGTTTCTGAGAGGCAGTGGGATTCTCTGTAAGCCAAATATTGAGTCTTCTCCAGTCTGCAGACATCGACATGTCTTGATCTTTCTTGTTCAGGTAATAGTGCTGCTGTTGCAGTATCCTGCTGGGAGCTTCTCTTGCTCCTCCTCACTCAGTTTGTCTTTTATGTACCAACACTACTTCCTCAACTTTTCATCATCCTTTGTCTCCATCGTCCCACTCTCAAACTTTATTTTTTGATTGTATTCAAACAGACTATATTTATGGTGCTAGAAGGATTCACAGTGACTGAAGATGTATTCTCTTCAACAAAACATAAGTTCCAAGACTTTCAATTCAATTTGTGTGACGACTTTATTTACACGACTGTTACGGAAGCAACATTACCACAGAATGATCTAAAACAATACAGTTAAAGACCGTGTAAAGTGAATTCAGACATTTTCTTCTAAACACATTAAATAGGTCATAAATGTATTTCTAAAAAATGTGTAAAAAGCATCTCAACAATTTAGATTTGAATTGTGGAGCTAAGCTTCACAAACTGTGTTTAAAAATGTCTGTGTTCCTGCTGCTGTAAATACATTCAGCGCACACTACTACTACTACTACAGTCTACAGTTAGCTGAATTAGCCGCCGAGCTAGCCACCGAGCTAGCCGCTGAGCTAGCGGCAGAAAGCTCTCAGACGTAGCGTCCATGTTTCTGGTAGAGGTGGTGACTTTGATTGACAGGTGACACTTGGTAGGGGGCGGGGTTTCAGCGGACTCGGCGGCCACTCCCACAGCGTTTGGGAGCAGAGACAGAGGCTGATTTTTACACAACTTTGAAGTCTAATTTCATATATTTGGCGATTTTTTTAATCATTCAAATTTGGCAGGGTGGTTAACAACACACTTTTCTGTGGTATGTCACACTCAGAACACATATTTATTCTTACTTTACAATGACTTTAATGTATGAAAAAATACCTCAGCATTTACTTACTAGCTTACTATGACTTAGTTGGTATCACATGATCTAAATATGGAATTTTTTGTGTAGTTGGTGCACTTGTAGTTGTCACATCCAGAGCATACACAGACCTTTGGATAGAACTAACATTCATGAATTGAGAGTAATGGGCCATTCCAAGGTATTCTCACAACCTCATGTATACACAACCATCAGAGTTGTTTCAGTTTTTACTACACCAACTACCTCCAGTGTGGTTTAGTCATTGGTCACCCAATACCTTCTCACCAGCTGTCATTGACCATCAGTCTGGAATCTAAAAGTCAACAGAGATACAACTGGGATTATATGTTCATCCTTTACTTATAAATGTGCTTATCCTTTTCAAATGTAATCTGAAAATAAAATGTCAGGTTTGGACCACAAAAAACATCTTGAGGATAATGTCTTAATTATTTCTCTGCATGGTGTTTTCCACTGGATATCGTCCTCGTAACTATTCCTTACATGCATTTGTTTGCATTATACTCAATATGTTAAATATGGTCTTAAAGAACTCTGCATGCAGGGAATGTTTGTCCAATCTAGTGTAATCGTTGGCAGAAATGACCCCATATTTCACTATGGGTTTGTCACCTTGTCAATTAAGTGCTGCGTCTGTTTTATGAATCATTTGTCCTGCTTGTCAGCAGGCATTTTCTCTCCTGTGTGCTCCATATGACCCTGGCAGTACTCTGGAAAGTGAAATGTTGAATGTGTGCCACTTTTCCTCCTTGACTACTGATTGTATGTTCTTGCTGATGGGCTCCAAGGCCGCTCAGAGATGGTGACGTACACCATTTATCCATCCATTGTCAGAAATCACTGGTGCCTGCCTGAAATGTATTAGTTAACCCTCCAATTCTAATCAGCAGATATTCTGGGGTTAGGTGTGGAGCCCATGGGAAATTAGAGCACCACTCAACACCTCATATTTCATTTTAGCCTCATTCCCACATACCATACCCTCAAGGGAGTACAATCCATGACCCTTGCCACTTTGACAAATTTGAGGCTGTGTACCAAGGGGGAGAGGGCAGGCAGGTTGAGGTCAGGTGTTTAATGTAGAGGTAGGGGAGGAGATTGAATAGTGTTGTAACGCATTTGAACTCATTCATTCTTAAACATCTCTCAGGGGTTGTGTATCGAGCCCAGGTCAATTTCTCTTTACCAGGGATGTTTCTACTAAACCATGTATGAACATACTCTACATGTGTCTCGGAAGTGTTCACTTGCTTTAAGGTGTTTCCCATGTTGCTGATCCCTTTGCCCAATAACTCTCACCTTCCTTTGTGAGTTACAGAAGCCTTTATAATATATCAGCAAACAGAGTATGCTCAAATAATGAATATGTGCTGTGTTCTTAAACATTGATTTTAAGGAAGTATGTCCTTCTGTCTTTCTTCATGTTAGGTTATTTTGCAGCAGTAAAAAAAGGTTTAAGTAATGAGTAAAATTCAATTCAATATTACAAAGAGGGCTGGGTATCATTTACAAAATTACAATATCAGTACCAATCCAAGTACCCTTAAAGTGATACTGATACCAACTGAGAATTGTATACCCATCATGTGAATAGAAGTGAATAGAAATAGTTTATGTGGAATCTTAGTGCACTTTGTAGTTCAGCAGCAAACTCAAATTCACTGTTACTTCACCACCACAGAAGGGTTGTAGCTGATGTGGCAGTGGGCCAATCACATGTTGCTTAAAATTGAAGAATGCTTGCGTTGATTGGCTGTGAGCAAGTCCATACAAGTAGTCATATTTTCTAGCTCTGGATGCAAAAAGGATCGATTGCAGGTATAATATGACGAGAGATGTTTGATACTACTTTGTATTGATTTATTTTGGTCGATACCTTAAAGGTATCGAGTACCGATACCCAATCGTAATTACAACCTAAATTGAACTGAAACATATTTATAGAGAAAAGAAAAGAAAAAAACTGGAGCAAGCATCAAACAGAAACATCAAGTGAAGAAACTAACTTAGTTCCCTTATCAACCATACCTACTTAGTAAAAGGCAGAGCAAATCTGGCTTTCAAAATAAAATACTCAAAATACAAATTGTGTGACTCATGGTTTCAACCAGATTTAGGAATATTACTTGGGGGATTTTGGTTTGTGGTAATTCAGTAAAATCATTGAGGTCTTTCAGAGCTTTAGGCGTGCACACAAGCAGCAAAAGCCTCTGTTCAGCCTCATCCCAAAGGTTCTCTCATATGCTGATAACTTTCTTTAAACTTCAGGCCTCAGTATGCTTCAAAACTTTAAACTAGATAATATGACGTGTTTTTCGCCAAAAGAAAAAAATGTTTTTCATCATATGTGTTAATTAACAAGAACCTGCTTCCACAGACTCCTGGCTGCATCATTCAACACGATGAATCACAACTAGAGATAACTGCGCTTATCTTCAGAAGCTCTCTGCTGGCTGTTCACATTAAAAGCGCCGGACGTAGTTGTGCTAAGAATGTCGTCTTTACACCCATGCACACCTGGCCAATCACTGCGTTAAGTGGCTGTGATTATTGGATAATTGGAATATTAATTCAAATTAATTAATTGCAAAAATTGTTGGACACTGGTTACATCCCCCAACCCTCCCCTCTGATTCTGATGTCATGAAAGGTGTTCAGATACTTCAACAATCCAACATGCACTTTGTAAAATGGTAAATGGATTGTACTTCTATAGCTTTTCTAGTCTTTTGTCAACTCAAATTGCTTTAACATTACATGTCACATTCACCCATTCACACACATTCATACACTGATGACAGGAGCTACCACACAGGGTACCAACCTGCTCATCAGGAGGAAACTCATTTTCACACCCATTCACACACCATTGGTGATTTAGGGTTAAGTATCTTGTCCAAGGACACATCGACATGTGGACTGGAGGAGCTGGGAATCGAACCGATTTTCTGATTGGACGACCGCTCTACCTCCTTAGCCACAGCCGCCACATGCTTTGTTTCAAGCATATTGTGGCCTGTAGGTTCCCCTGCTTAGTATAGCACATACTGCTTCTAAAGTACCCTGTTATCTTGTGATTCATTGTTTCAACCAGGTGTTGGAGATATTTTGATTTGTTCTAACTCATTAACATCATGCAGTTTTTGCAGTGATATATGTAGGCATGTATTTATCCAGCAGAAGCTCTTGTTAAGCCTCAGCCCAAACCAAAAGGTTTTCTCATGGGTTGATAACTATTTTTCTTTGAATTTGTATTTATCAGATATAGTTTTACTGTCCTCACTCACCCTGGAAACAGCTAGTCAGTGAACTTTGAGTTAAAAGTATTTTTACAAAAAGGCGAAATTACACTGCATTACATTCACTGTCTACACAAAATGCATGACTCTGTCTGTGCCTGCTGCAAGAGGGAAAAAAGGAGGGGCAGCACACAGCAAAATCACTCTCACACTCAGATGCATGGCACTTACAAAAATAAATAAAAACATCTTCTCATGTGGGGGCAGATTTATTTGCCAGCATCTCCTGAATAAATTCTATGCATAGTAAACACTGGCCTCAATTCAGTGTTTCTGAGAGGTCCAACAACATAGAAGGCTTTTATTTCAGGAGGAAGCAAGTGTTTGAACCAAACAAGACTCATGAAAAGGATTTATCATGCACACACAGGCTCTTGCATCTCCCTCTGTGTTTTTTGTTGCCGTCTCTCTACATTGAATATGACACACTAATGCATACATTGACTAACAGGCACATGCTAGGGCAGTCGCTTACCATAACCAGTGTTCTACACACACACACACATATGCCTGCCACAATAAAGACATACACTAAACACAACTTTTCCATTCCTTTCATCCACCATTTTCTTCTCACCAATGTTGTATAAATCATGTAACAGAAGCACTACTACACCTACCTGCTGTCTCCATCAATTTGCTGTGGGTGACCTATTTTTAGCTTCCTTGAACAACGCAGCATTGAACAAGCGTTTTAGCACCCAAGTTACATGCAAACACAAAGCACTTAAAGATGTAAGAATGCTCAGTGGGTTTATAGGCCAATGTAGTGTAAGTGGTGCATTAAAGGAGTAGATTTACATGTGGCTGGGCTACTAGATGAGACACAGTCAATAATGCAGTGAAGGATCCTTCTTGATGAGATCCAGGCACTGAAGACAGGTGCAGTAGTTTAGGCTAGTTTAAATATCTGGTTAAACCTAACTTTAGACAAGTAAAAGCTGTAAGGCAAATTCCACCAATTTAACACATGATGGTAAGTTATTGGAGTACTACAGAACCTGCCAAAACAGAATGTGTCTGGGGCCATAAATAATTCTGGGTAGTGTGAGATTCAGGGTTTTTGGAGCTCAACCCATCCATTTTCTTTGACTTTACTCCCAAGTTTTGTCATCTCTGCTATAGCAGCTTTAAGCTCCATTGTCCACTTATCACAAGGCCTATGCATTAGTCTTTTTGTTTGCATGTATGTTATGACATTTGTAAATGTATTGTTCTCGCTGTCAGTTAGTCAATTTTGGAGATACAGTGGTCTCCAACCCTGCTCCTGGAGAGCTACTACCCTGCATGTTTTAGGTATCTCTCCACTCTAACACACCTGATTCTAATTATTAACTTGTTATCAAGTAGCTGAATATTAGAATCAGGTGTGTTAGAGTGTTGGAGACCAGTATCTTAAACCCATCTGCCCTACAACATGTTTTTTTCCCCCCAATACCTTAACATGGCCACCAGCATTTTCGTTTTATTTTACAAGATAGTGAGCAAACACACTGAGAGGAAAAACGCAGTGTCTTTGGATGTGAATCATTATTGGATGATAAGGTTATGTATTATACTTCGGCAGCATTAAACACCTGACCTTTGTAAGCGACATTTGCCACTGGTTGTCCTCCCATCACTTTGTCCATGCTTTCGTAAAATGTGAAGTTGGTGGGATTGGATCCACTTTTGTTGCTTTGGGATCTAACCTTGTAATAGGCGGTCTTCAAAGCTTTCTAGTTTTGAAGCTTTTTGGTTTTTTTTGTGGACTTCGTCATCATCATCACCTTCAGTAGTTTAAAAACACACAGACAATACAGACATAATATATAAAAAAAGACATATAAGATACATAGTACAATAAAAGCATTGCACTAGTTATAAAAGACATTCATACCAGTGTTTTCCTTGTCTGAATAGGTCATAATTTCTTAATTTCCTACCGTCTAGGTGTCCCAATATGTAAGTACCTGAAGTTTGTATCAAAAATAAACTCTCTACAGAAGTCCAGTTGAAGCTGCCAATTTTTGGAAGTTGAGAAACGTATGTCAGCCCAATCCAGAAAGTAATCAGGTTAAATCATTAACATGGTGCATTTTTTCTTTTGATTGGTTTATGGAAAGGTTTAAACTACACCTCTGATTGAAATTTCAATTGGTTTGGGCCCACTTATCCTAAAGGAGGTGTTAATATGAAGCTTTTTTTTATTTTTAAAAAAGGTCACTGATGAATGGAGGTCAAATTTGAGAGTGTTTGTATTGTAAAGCTGCACTGAGGCATAAAATAAACACTGTTCTCAAGATGTCCTGCCACGAGGTTCAGTATCTTAGCTGTCTTCACAGAAAAACAATAGCTCACACTACCTCTAATCATGTTTAGAGAGAATTACAGTCGAAAGAAAAATCAAATCTACACCTGAAACTGGCAGCTGCTGTAGCTAAACTCAGCTCAACATCAAGTCACTGTTCAGAGCAGTTCAGTGTGTTGCTGCTGCTGCTGTGGAGACTGCTGCCTCTCATCACCACAGCACACTGGAATAAAAGGCTGCAATCCACTTTTGTTCTGTGTGATTACACAGTTACACATCACCCTTTAACAGCTGATGACACTTTGACAATGGTGTCAAAGAAACCCCTTTTAATAGCATTCATATAGCTTCTACTTTCAATGTTTTATCTCTGTTATCTACCATTTACCCCTACTTATCTCTGCTGATGTGAGAGACAACAGAGATAGAGATAGAGAAAGAGAGAGGAGAGATGTAGAAAGGAAAATGGAAACAGAACCTCATCAGTGACTTGGCTTGATATCATTTTGATTGACATAAGCAATAATTGCCCATCACTGGCCTGATGAAGTCTTGCCAAAAAGCTTGGTGAGCTGGAACAAGCCCCGCACACTGACAGGACGCTGAGATTGTAACCCATCTAGCATCCTGCAGCCTCAGGCCCAACAGTGGTGAAAGCATGAGGGTTTGCTGGAGCTTTTTCCTTCAGAGTTGTCTGTCCCTGGTGGCAAAACCCATTCAAGAGTGGTCAGTTAGATAAAGTGCTTTACCTCGCCATCTGCTAAATAAGCTGTCAGCGCCCCTGCACAATTTTAATTGAGAATCTAATCCACAGAACATTCTTGTTCAAGGAGAACACTTTATTTAACCAGGTATCCCCTTGTACGATCAACAGTGTCAATCATGGACCTGGAATATTTTTTCAAAGATTGTTCAGGTTTGTAACAACTTGGGTCTTACCAAAGTAATTACTGAGATCTGTGAACACATCAGCATTGCTAATAAGCCCAATGGCAAGAAATGAGCAGTCACTTGTTGTTGTTGTTAAAGGACACCATCTAACTTTTTAATGTGAGAGTGTGAAACTTACTGAAGGAGTGATGAAAGTGAAGAGATGAGACAACATATCCTAACTTAAATTGACAGGAGACTCGTACATCAAAGCAAGGGGCCAAAAGCCCAATTCACTCTGGTCCACTTTTATGTTAGGATGTGATGAAATTGATGAATTATCCTTTAACATTTCACTTTCCTGAAATGCAATTTCACAAGAGAACTTAAATTGTTGAAATCATCCATGACCAGGAGAGTGTTGTAATGTCAGTGTGTGTTACTGTACAGTTTGTCACTTCATGAGTTAGGGAAGCAACACATGAACTTTGTGCTGGAAATGTCAAACTCTCCTCTTTTTCTTTTCTTTTTCATCATGTAAGACATATACAAACAACAATTATGAAAAATTAAAACAGCGGATTGATGGCAGTTCTTCAGACTACCTCAATGTTAAAATGTTATTTCTTCCCAGAAACACTCATATTAAAATGAAGAGTTGCTTCTGCCTGCTGATGTGTATGCTTACAGCTACTTTGGTACAATGGGTACACAGCTTGGCATCATGCAATGTGATCCTGTAAGCTTCGGCATCAACCCTAACCCTCAACACGCATTTACAGTCCGAGTACACATTAGGAAATGTACATGTACGCGTGTATGGGTTGAGTTTCAGTGCCACGGCTCTCACACACTTTGCAAATTATATTGATACAATATTGGCCCCATAAGCAATAACAAACAACTCATTTCTTCATTGGAGGCAAAAATCTAAACAGGCAGATTGCCTTGAGACTGAGCACATTGATGCTCCTCAGTAGATGAAAACGTCATTTTAAAAGCTTCATGAGTTTATCTTCAATGCCATATGAAGCTCAAGCGGAGAATTTAATGTCAATGTTGGACACAAGTTTTCACATAAGAAAATATCACCATAAATAGCAGTGAAGTTTGTTGAGGTGATTCATGCTTTCCCAGCAGTGTTGGGGAACATTACTTTTAAAAGTAACTAATTACATTACAAAATGACTGTCATTAAAAAGTAACTAGTTACATTACAGCATTACCTTCTGAGAACAGTAACTGGTTAGAGTAACTAGTGTTACTTTGTGATTCCTCTTGTTGTTTTAGTCCAGACCTTTAAATATAATGACTGTACCATCATCACACAGTCAAGTCTGGATCATCATCTGTACATCTTTACACTAACAGCAGGAATGACACACACAATGTCTCATTTACAGCTCTTTATTGTACAGCCTTACATAAAAACAATGTAAAAGTGCAATATAATAACACTCCTGCAAAATAAAGTGATATGCTTTCTAAACACATACCACATCCATCCATCCATCCATCTTCTTTCCGCTTATCCGGGGTCGGGTCGCGGGGGCAGCAGCCTAAGCAGGGAAACCCAGACTTCCCTCTCCCCAGCCACTTCGTCCAGCTCTTCCCGGGGGATCCCGAGGCGTTCCCAGGCCAGCCGAGAGACATAGTCTCTCCAGCGTGTCCTGGGTCTTCCCCGGGGTCTCCTACCGGTGGGACGTGCCCTGAACACCTCACCCGGGAGGCGTCCGGGAGGCATCCTAACTAGATGCCCGAGCCACCTCATCTGGCTCTTCTCAACGCGGAGGAGCAGCGGGTCTACTCCGAGCTCCTCCCGGATGGCCGAGCTTCTCACCCTATCTCTAAGGGAGAGCCCAGCCACCCTACGGAGGAAGCTCATTTCGGCCGCTTGTACCCGCGATCTCGTTCTTTCGGTCACTACCCAAAGCTCATGACCATAGGTGAGGGTAGGAACGAAGATCGACTGGTAAATCGAGAGCTTCGCCTTTCGGCTCAGCTCTCTCTTCACCACGACGGATCTGTGCAGAGCCCGCATTACTGCAGACGCCGCACCGATCCGCCTGTCGATCTCCCGCTCCATCCTTCCCTCACTCGTGAACAAGATCCCGAGGTACTTGAACTCCTCCACTTGGGGCAGGATCTCATCCCCGACCCGAAGGGTGCACTCCACCCTTTTCCGGCTGAGGACCATGGACTCGGATTTGGAGGTGCTGATTCTCATCCCGGCCGCTTCACACTCGGCGGCGAACCGATCCAGTGAGAGTTGGAGGTCACGGTCTGATGAAGCCAACAGGACCACATCATCTGCAAAAAGCAGTGACCCAATCCTGACATACCACATACCTTTCTAAATACATGCTACTTCAAGTTTGAAGCAGAGTTCCTCGCAGTTGACGGCATCTTGTTACCTGGGCACAACTTGCATGTTACTGTAATGTTCTTATTTCCTCCCACAAATTCAAAATAATGCTAATATTTCCACAAAGTAAACACTGTCCCACCTGCCATCTTGTTCACCAAGCTGCCGTACACACGCGCAGTGATATGACCGTAGCACGTAGCCAGTTGCCTGCCTGCCTGACAAGAAAGTAGTAACGGTGTAAATTTGTGGTGGATTTTCTTTTCTTGTGGCAAAAAGATAGCTACAGGAATAGTTGGTTAAATAATATGAGTACTTAAATTGTGGACATAACGCGTTAGATAACTCGTTACATCAAAAAAGTAATCCAAGTACTACCACCAACACCGCTCCCCAGAGGTTGAACCTTTTTGATTTGAATAATTCCTTGGCTTTACTATGGCACCAACCTCAAAGAAACATTTTAGCATTTTCATTTTCAGCTCCATTACTGGTAAGGCTCTCACAAATTGGTTAATAAAAAACATTTATTCAAAAAAATTCTAATTCTAAGTATTTGGTATTGATATTAAAATGAAGGTATTGATCTCTGCTTGTCCTCAATACATTTGTCAGGTCTATCTCCAGGTAATGTTGCGAGGGTTTTTTTGAAACAGAGGGAGTTGTAAAAACGCTCCGTTTCTTTACTCTCATTTTCTCTCAGCTCAGACGGACAAGGTAGATTAACCATGAGCCAACCACTGGGCTGTTCAGTGGAAATGGGGGTCGGAGCCACTAAAGACTGTTGACTTTATAGAAAGACTAAGGTACCATCAAGTAACAGTGTGGTGCTGAAATATCTCAGCTTTAATAATGTCTTTTCATGGATTTTCTAAGGCACACTAGTGGAGAAAAAAAACACATTTACTCATTTCATTAAGTTGCCTCTTGGTTGTTTCTCAGACTCCCGACCACTGTTGGTTTTTTAAATATTAAGAATACATGAGCAGCAAAGATAGGAGAGAGGAACAAAGGAAGAGACATGAAAGATAGTGTGGAGGCATAGCTGATTGATGATGGAAGGCTTTGCAGATGAGAGCCGGGTCTATCAGCGAGGCCTTAAGAGTCTGGAAAAGTGTTAAAATATGAAAATTGCCTCCTCTGCTGCTTTCCCATGAAACGTTGATCCTTAGTGCTTGTGGTTATTTAAAGGAAGTCATACACCCTTTAGATTTTGTTTGAGTTTACTTCCTAAATTACTCCGAAATCTGCAGGGAGAGTTTCCACAGTGTGAAGATAATAGATGATGCTTCTGGATAATGGGCCGTCTGGATGTTCTCATAACATTTTCACAAAGGCAATACTTTTGATTCATATGCAGAAAACCGCAAGTTGAAGCTGTGGGTAGTCATGACGTTATGACATCATGCTTTCCCTCAATCCCTTGGCGCCCGCAATCAACAAAACTAATGGCAGGTGATGCTTTGGCAGAATAACCTCCTCAGCTACCTGTCCTTGAATTAGAAACACTTAAGTGTATTGCAGTTTTCCAAGTGCATGAGATATAATTTCTCTCTTATTCAGCAGTTCAAACCTTATGTGACAGAAATGCTTTTTAGCTGATCACTCGGTGTTCAAGGACACCAAGATAGAGACGATGACTTGCCTCTTCATGCCAGATCACGAGTTAGCCTTTCACTTCACCTTTAGTTTTTTGTGTCATGAAAAACAAATATGAAAAAAGTGTCTATTTTTGACAACTTTTAAAATTCAGTTATTAAGAAACTAAAAATAATTGATGACAAAACAGTAGTTTATATTTTATATGTTTGATTTCGCAATGTTATGTCAAATTTGACCTGAGCAGTATGTAAGGGTTGAAAGGGGTTTCTTTGACACCATTGTCAAAGTGCCATCACCTATTTAAATCAGTGGTCTCCAACCCTGCTGCTGGAGAGCTACTGCACTGTATGTTGTAGGTATCTCTAATTATTAACTTGTTATCAAGCAGCTGAAGCCTGTCAACAGTCTTGATAATGAGTTCATTATTAGAATCAGGTGTGTTAGAGTGGGGAGATACCTACAACATGCAGGGCAGTAACTTTCCAGCAGCAGCGTTGGAGACCACTGTGTTAAACGGTGATGTTTAACTGTAATCACACCAAAGTTTCGGAGAACAGAAGTGACTAGCAGCATTTTATTTCAGTGTGCTGTGGTGATGAGACACATTTTATAATGTGTATGATCCTATGAGGATTCCATTGGTATTCTGTCTATGTAGACATAGACTTCTTTGCAAGGAATTAAATACTACAAATACCCACATTAACTTTCCTACACCTGAACAAAGCAACCAAACAAACACACTCCAAGTAAAAGTGCACTTTGTTTGTCATGGAAATCTTCTGAAAATACTAAACACAAATATGAAATAATACACAAAACACTGCTAGGTTGAAGATTAAACAATTATTATTGTATAATAAGGAGACAGCATACACTAAAGTAGTTTCTAAGAGAACAAAGAAATAATCTGTGATTGGTCAAACATATCAGCCTACATGATTTTACCCAATAGAAGATGACCATGGAGTAGAATGCATATGCATATCTTACACTGGTCATGCAACCCCAAAACCAGAGCATCGGTCATAAATGATTTCTTGACACTTTACCAGGGTCCCCACACCCAAGACTCTGAGCTTCTACCTTATTTATAAGCCAAGACAGAAGATGAGCAATGGGCCTCCTAATGATAACAAAACACATTCCACCAGACACACAGTGATGAGCCAAAAGCAGTGATCTTACATCCACAATCTTAGACTAAAGTGATCAGACCAATCATTTAATCCAGTTACTTTTACATGTTCAGTTTGCTGTGTCTCAAAATGGGCAAATGCTCAAAACTGGAAAAAAATGTCACAACTGTTGAAGTTGCTTGTTTGGACCAATGAAGAGTCCAAAGATGTTTAATAGTCCACTGAACCAAAACCAAGGTTCAAAGTTTCATCGATTGCATAGAAAACCTGTTGCCATCCGACTCTAGATCAGGCCAAGCAGGACTGAACACACATTTGCCACATCTCTAAGATCGTTCAGTACATCCTCTCTCTCAATTATGACGCCAGCATCCTCAGGGGGGGTTCTGTCGGCTCTGCTCCATTGTGTGCAATAACAGATTCTCAAGACTGTTTCCTCCATTTCTCTCCTTTGCACGACAATCAATATCCACAAAATTGGAAGAAAACAAAGTACTAATTAAAATCTGTTTATAAGAACAAGGAGTGCTGGCTGTCGTTTTCAATATAAATTACTCCTGCATGATTGATCGATTTCTCAAACAAATGTCTACAAATTGTGAGACTACATTAAAAAGTGGCCATAAGATTTTCCCAATGCTCGCTGAGACATTTAGATAGAATATTTGAAATCAGTCAAAAACCCAAAGATGCTGAATTTTGCAATATCAAAACAGAAAAGCAGCAAAGTTTCATATTCAAGAAGCTGTAAATAAGTAAAGTTTGGTATTTTTGCTTGCAAATGACATCTAGGGTTAGTTCTAGGGTTAGCAATATTATCAAAATAGTTGCCAATTACTTTGGTCCAATGCCTGCCATAAATTAAAAATGACTTTACTACATAGCTTCAAATGAGCAGAATGATTTATTACTGAAAGCTTACAATATTGCAGAGGTCACTAATAGGTAGACCGAAGCTTACTAAGCACTTAATTTAAGAAAAGCACAATCAAAAGCTTTCTGTAATACACTTTATTTTATAATGCCATCTTTATTTGATATAAGACAAAAAAAATTATCTTATTCTTTTTTTATTCTTGTTTTATGTATTTGATTATTTACAATCTAGGCACTAGACACAGATGCTGATGGAACTACAACGCTACTTCAAGCTACTGAAAAATAACTCAGACATCATGATGTTCTGGACCTTCACTTGAGGGCATTTTCACTAATTGGACTTCAATGAATTTGAATTGAATACCTGCTCTATTGTATAAACACAATAAAACCTTCTTGTTTTGATAGTAAAAACTGCATTCAGTAGTTTTCACCATAAAACAGCTGTGTAATGCAAACAACATCCAAGTTTCATTTCTTATAGTGTACCTCGGGGGGAAAAAACAACCTTCTGCTGACCAAAAGTGTTCTCTTTTTTATTATATATATTTGCTATATATAATAATGAGATTTGATTTTGTTGGATGTATCTGTAAATAAAGGTGTTCACCAGTGCTGAGTAGGATGAGGAGGATGAGGAGGAGGAGTGAGGAGTGAGGAGTGGATGTTAGACCCGCTGACCTTGGCATTCATCTTTACTTGTATCAGCTCCACTGACTCAGCAGTAAAAACTCCCACTGATCTCCTGATACCTCTCCACAGCTAATTTAAGAACCGCTCACTCTCCCCTCCGCCTGCTGCTAAGAAGTAGATTGTGGATGGCAAGGTGTGCTGTGGGACACACATACATACCACTATGTCCCACCCTGGCTGTAATAAATAACTAAATAGCACATATTGGCTTTAATCTGTCAGGGGCTCACAAGCCAGAAAGCCAGTCGGTAAATTGCAAGATCAATAGCAGCTAAACAGTAGAATGTGGATTAATCTGTTTTGAAGATTAAAAAGCTGATTCAGGAGCTGTGGCTGACAGCTGAGTGTTTTGAATATATAGTGTGAAGAATCTGTTTTATGATATATTTTCTTTGATATATTATTTTAAAACAGAGCCCTTTTTTTTTTGTTCAAACAGGGTAGAGCTGTATTGATTTAGTTTGGTTTTCCTTGCCTGTCAAAGCTCGCCTGACTTTGAAACCCAGTATTTGACTGTTTTTGAAAAAGCTGCTGGTGGAAGCATCACGGTCAGCTGCACATCACTTTTTCTCATCGTGAATGTTTAAATTCAGTCGATCGTAGGCTTGTTGAGTTTAATGTGTTGATGCTTCTGGGTAATTTAAAAGGGACAAGATGTTATTTTATTAAAATCACATCAATCATGCTCCCCTTTTCATTCTGTTGGTCTCAAACATAAAGAATGCCATTAAGAATGGTAGGAAATGTGAACATTTAAAACTGCAGCCATCAATATTTTCATATTGAGAATGTATCAAACAACTATGGGCCAAATCTTGAAAAGGATGATGCAAATGAGACAAAAATATGACATGTAATCTACAAAGCACCCACAAAAGGTGAAATGCACTGCAAACTGTGCTGCCAAGCAAATAACATCTGGGTGCCTGTTCCATTAACATGTATGGAAATTAGGTAATATTCATATGTTCCGCACAAAATTAGCCCATTTCTATGCAAATAAGCTTCTTTGCAAAACCAGTCTAATTCATAAGGACCAGCACTAATCAGGGTGGTGTTACTACCGTTCTTCAGAGTCGGTGTTAACTGCACACACTCGCCCCTTCCTCTTCCTCTGTCTCTTCAAAATCTTTAATCTTGTGAGGCTTGAATAATATTGAATTGATATTGAAGGATATCAATGTCAAAATCTTTAGTCAGACGTGATGTGTGTGACCTCTGTAGATGAGCAGCAGAACACAGAACATGAGCTACCATCAGATCCTAAAGGATCCAGTGTTAATCAAGTTACCGCTGCTGTGTTGTGTGCATAAATGTGCACAGCCTCTTTCTCAGTTTGAGATGCATGAATACATTTAGAACATTATTGTAAGATTCAAACATTTAGAACATTATTGTAAGATTCAAACATTAGTCTAACACGTTTAAAACCTGCCTCACAGTCACATTAATAGCTGGATTCTGAGATTTCACTACATTGTTATAGATGTGACATACTAAAGAAGTAAATGGAGAAAGGCTCCACTGTACACTACCTGAACAACACCAAACAGCAGAGGGACACAGTTAGAGACTAGCTGATAGACATTATAGGGAACTTTTACAGTCGCAAAAATGAATCCCTGCCTCAGGGTTTGTACTCTGTGCGGCCCTGAAAATGTCCTGGGTGGGGCTTGAGGTTGACTCGGTGCTGATTGGGTATATATGTGTCGCCTTGGTGATGTCACGGTCAAAACTGTTGTAGAACAAATATGCTACGATGGAAACTGTTGCAGTATGATTAGATCACCTCCAGAGTCCGGTGGGTCCTATCAAGGTCCTACTCTGTAGTGGAGACACAACAGCTGAGAGGACCGAGTGAGAGGACGTTCCTGTAACGTTCCCACCTCCTAAATTTTACCTAAAACTTCTTTAATGGAAACGCGACTAATGGAACATTTAGTAGCTAAAGAGATGTATTTTTGTCAGGAATTGGTGGAGACTAAAACAGAGTGAAGTGAATATTGGACTTACATTCATCAGGTTAACACAAACATGACTCCAAATGAATGCTAATGTTGCCCTGTGTCTGCTGTGTGTGTCAATAGGCAACTGTTTGCTGACCATGAGTCAGATTAGTTTAATAATAATAATGATAATGCTGTAGTAGTGTAATAGTGCTACAAAACATTATAAAACAATAATCAAAAGACAAAGGTTGTGATAAAATGAAATGTCCCAAGTCTTCCTTCAAAACTCTCAGCAGTCTGAGGTGCCTTCAGATGGTCAGGAAGGGCATTCCAAAGACGAGGGGCAGCAGAAAAGAAGGCCCGATTATCCATGGTGCTGAGTTTAGTCCAGGGGAGGAGGAGGAGTCTCTGCCATGGATTGTCAAAAACACAGCAGTTAGGTAGACAGCCAGAGTCCACACAATCCCTACGAAAATAGTCAAACATCCAAAAAATGTCCTAAAAGGTTACTGTCAAGTAATGACAATAGTATAGTTGACGTTTTATACTATTGTAGACTGTTCAACTCAGATTTAAAAATGTTGAAAAAACAGCGCCAGTGTCCTTTCCACTCTTCCTTTGCCATTATGTGTTTTGTTCCACTGCCTCCCAGAGGCCAAAAGGATCAATAAATCCATATTTAAAGATAAAAAAAATAACTTAATGTGTATATGTGTAATGTTAAACTGGCAATAACAAACTGCAGGTGTTGCAGCTGCAGGGTCACTGATAGATGAATGACACCACCATAAAGCAGAGGGTGCATGTGATTCTGAATACATTCAATTTGAATGAAATGCAATAATGATATGTTCTTCTCATGGTATTCCAGCACGATTAAAATGTCATTAACTATAATTAATCACACAAGTTAATGACTTAATTGCAATCTAAAATGATTAACCTTCATAAAAATATGAAGAAGAATATAAAAAGGATAAAACTGCAGTAAAACTGTCTTCCCATCACTGATGATAATGAGATTTAAACCAACAGGAAGTTTTTGATGAAGCCACACTGAAGAAGAATCACCTGTTCAGTGAAAGCAGCAGAGTAGTGTTTTGTTTTGAGCTCCAGTCATCACCTTGATGTTCTTTGTTTTGCAGCCTTTCTAAAGGGGCAGCCTGCTCTCTGCTGCCTGCTCCAATAAGCTCTCATTAATCTTCCTTACAGCTTTCATTAAAGCTGCCACCGCTACACCCATGCCTGCTCTCTGGGCTCCTATCTCCTCCCTAATGCCTATCTCCTCGACCTTTATCTCTGCCCAGCTTGCCTTCCATAATCTCACCCCCTGAAGCCCTGCGTACATCCTTTCCCCTCCCGTCCCTTCGTCTTGTGGCTTCTCTCCTCTTTATTTCATTCGCCTCCTTTCCTGTCCTATTTATATCTTTTGTCTAGTGGCTCAAAAACTCTACATTCATATGAGCTGAGCATTTAATTCAATTTGCACCTTTTGTTATATCAGCGGAGTGCCATTTCTGAGGTGGCAGGTAAAGGTGCAGCATGTAGAATTAAGTGGCATCTACTTAAGTGTGTTTTAATTAGTGTAGAATCACCTGTAAATAAGAATCATTGTGTTTGTGTTAGCTTAGAATGAGCTCTTTATATCTACATAGGGAGTGGGACCTCTTCCACTGAGCCTCCTGGCCACCGTAGGCAAGACAAGTTTATTTATATAGCGCATTTCAGCAACAAGGCAATTCAAAGTGCTTTACATAAAACTTTCAAAGCATCTAGTCAAAGTGCACCGCTGGCTCACACTTGGGAGGGGAGGAGGAAGGAGTGTCCAGTTGGTTGCAATCTGCAAGTCCACCACTAGATGCCACTAAATCCTACACACTGCTCCTTTAAAGTTCTCCCCCACTTTGTCACAGACTCAGAAAAAAGCCTACTTTATGAAGGGATTATGTTTCTGCTGGCTCTGTGTTGAACTAGTTGACCCTGAAGTGTCTGCCGCTGATCCTCTACTACCTCTGTTTCTGTCAGCACACAGTCCAAAGTGTAGAGAAGTTAAGAACAGCCAGTTATCTGCAGATCATGAGTCAATTATCTCTTTATCTCAGGATAAAAGCAACTGCAACAAATGGTGTTCTTATTGAGTTTACATCAAGGTTTTAAAGCCGTTATACAAAAATGTGATTATTGTATAGTCCATACATTATTGGACTTTATCATTGACTGCAGAGAGAGCGAGGGCTTTATAGCAGACAGTTTCTCTGTTTTTCTAAGAATGTGATTGTATTTTGACCAGTGTAACATGTTACTAAGTAACGCGTTAGAGGAGTTGATTACGTTTTTGATGTAACGAGTAACCTAACGTTTTAAGTCTGCAATTTACTCAGTACTCAGTTGTTTCAAAAGGGTAATTATTATTTTTAACCAACTATTCCTGTAGTTACCTTTTTGCCACAAGAAAAGAAAATCGGCCACAAAATCGCACAGTTACTACTTTTTTGGCAGGCAGTCACCTCGCTACCTGCTACGGTTATATCACTGCACGTGTGTACGGCAGCTCGGCGAGCAAGATAGCAGAAGGGACAGCATTCACTTTGTGTAAATATTTGCATTATTTTTAATTAGTGGGAGGAAATAAGAACAAGAACATTACAGTAACATGTAAGTTTTGTGTGGACATTGTGTGTGTCATTCCTGCTGTTAGTGTAAAGATTAACAGATGATGATCCAGACTTGACTGTGTGATGATGGTACAGTTATTATATTTAAAGGTCTGGACTAAAACAACAAGAGGAATCACAAAGTAACACTAAAGTAGTCTAACCAGTTACTGTTCTCAGAAGGTAATGCTGTAATGTATCTAGTTACTTTTAAAAGTAACTTTTCCCAACATTGATTTTGAAATGTCATCATGTCTTTTGATCTGCTCTTGTTTTAATTTGCTCTTGATGCTAACTCAACACTTCCTATTCACCTGTATAATTAACTGTATATAATCACAACACTCATCAGTACAACAGTCATATGATGTTTACACTAACATTGGTATTCACACATTATTTTTAATCATTTCTTCAACTTCTGCAGTTTCCATGTTGGTCCCACCTGTGTTTGCCCATATGAGCTTCAAGTGGGTTCTGACTGGGTTTCAGGTGGGGCCCAACTGGTTGAGACCCATGTAGGCCTCATATGTTTGCCCAGGTGGGGTCTAAGTGGGATCAGAATGGACCTTAAATGGGGCCCATCTAGCCAGCCCACATGGGCTTCACATGTGGGGCCAATGTTTCTGAAATATGGGGCCCATAAAATTTGCCTTGTTTATGTCCATGCCCACTTAGCCCACTTACATCCCTTATGGGGACCATACAGTCAGCCCACATGGGCTTCACAAGTGGAGCCCATGCAAAATGTGTCCAGTTCAAGCCCATTCCCACTCAGTACCCATTTAGTCCATGTGGGGCCCACATGGACATGCTGTGCCTCTGTATATGTAACTCTGTATATCACTGTTAGTGATGCTAAAGTCAAATCTTTAAGCCACAAAAAACTATTTGACGGTAGCTGAACAATGATTGAAAATACATTAAAGCAGAAGTGACAGTATTTCTGTTATGTGCTGTGAAAATGCATATTATACTGCAATCAAATGTAGCACATTCTCAATGTCTGAATCTACTGAATTGAATGTGAGCCTTTAGCTGAGAATGTAAGAAACAGCAATTGTTTCTCCTAACAGTAACATGAGTTGTAAGTTTGCTGACTTTCTGTTCTCATCACCTCTGGGATGCTTCTCTCTCTCACAGCTGACAGGACAGACTCTGATGAAACCAACTGAGATACACCACTTTATTTTCTGCAGTTGCTCACATTTGATTTGAGCACACAAGTCAACACCTTTGCCCTTGGTGTGTTTGAAAGCATTGGAAAGTAACATCACAAGCTGATGTAAGATTAGACAAGCCATGTGGAGAGAAGTGTGTACACCAAAAGAAGAATATTTCAATTATTCATCATGAAATAACCCTGTATGATGAGATGCAATATTTAAATATTCAAAGAAAATTTCAATTTTGTTTGTTTTACAACCAACATATTACTGCAGCCAGATGCCTCAGGACATAATATATGAGAAGATAGAAGTGGAATTAATTAAAGGAAAGCTGTGTGAACAATAGAACTTGTGCTTTATTCAGGTCAGCAGGTTCTGGGTCTGGTGGAGAATCAGAGTGACTGGTACCTGGGGAACCTGTGGAAGAACCATCGGCCCTGGCCTGCTCTGGGAAGAGGCTTCAACACTGGTGAGTGTCCCAGTTCTATACCACACTGTATATGAGCAGCTTTTCAGGATGTAGTGTGTTATCACTGGAAAACAGGCTAAATTAATCATTATCGCCAAAAAAGTCAGTATGCATTTTGCTGTTGGTGGACACCATAGACCCACAATTCAATGTACAAATGGAGTGGTGGAGCTCACAGCCGCTCCGAAAACCTGCTTTCTCAATCAGCTTTCCACTGTGAGTGATGAGGCTGTAAATAAAGACAAAATAATCACGTTAGAGCAGTTCGGTTCATTCAGATGACAGATTTGTGTTTTTTCGTCGGAATTCTTCTCACTGGAAAATGCTGCCGTCACATATTTCTGTGCACCAATCAGGACTGAGCATTTGATCTGGTGATGTTGCCAAGCTGCTGTCAATCAGATCTTATCAAACCACACCCACACAGTCCTGATGGAGTTTTAGTGTTAAACTCTTTATAAATATTATTAGATGTTTAACACATTAACATTATTTAGTCATGAATATTTAATGTATACAGAAATTACTCATTTGAAAGGCAGTTTTTCAGGGCCTATGTGTGGGTGGGGAAAGGGTAGCTGTAAGTACATCTGAAAAACAAAATAAGTATAAAAATCAAGTTGAGGGTGAAATGACAGCCGCGTTCTAAAATCACAGTTTGATTGATATGTGTCATCACATGTGTTCCATCATTTCCTGCGAGCGCAAAACTGTTAAAGTTCTGCTCACATTACACTGCTGTCAACATGTATTGAAGCTCAGCCAATGTTAAGCATGCATTTTCAGTTTGAGCCCATTTGTAGGTCAGAGTTCAGCTTTGTTCCACTTTAACTGGACAGATGTGTTTGTTGGACCAGTACAAAACTTTGCTGCACTGTGTTTGAAAATGGAGAAGTTATTACATATTTACCCGCAGGTTTCATCACCATTTTTAGTGCAGTATAAAACATTTAGTACAGTATAAAACAGCAGAGTTTGTGATTACTATGATCAATATGTATTTATTAGCTGCATCTGATAGTGACATCATTTCCCTTTCAGGCTGGAGTGTAGAGAAACTTCACTGAACAGAAATATAATGTGACTGAACCTTAAGTACATTCATTTATTTTATACTAGCTGCAATAAAAGTATATGACAGAGGAGTTAGTAATATGTTTATAAGTAAGATAGACTGTTAAATGATATCAGTGAGACACACTGTTTGTATATAGAGTTACTGAAGCTCTTCTTTATATATCTCTGCTTATATTGGACCATTGTGCTGCTCTATGGCAATATTCCTTTTTTTCCATCAGCACACTGATTGATATTAATTAGCTTAACCCTCACATACTGTTCATATTCTGACTGATAAGTATTCTCTATACCAATTCACATTCATCAATTATCTTATTTATAGAAAAATCACTATTTTATGGTCCAGGTGATACAGGTACAGGTTTGGATGCTGATTTTGAATTTTGTTATGAATACAGGTCAAATTTGGAAATTTTCATATATAAAAATGTTTATCAGCCCCACAAAAATGTTAGAAAAATATACTTTTTATTACCATTTTTGTATATTTGGGGTCACATTAGGAAAAGTCCAGCTAGCAGAAATGTGTATACGGTGTTTTACAGCTCTCAGATGTTAAAATAACAGTATGTAAGGGTTAACTAGTTATTATGTATTATGTCACAGTCTACTGGACATCAATAATGCAATATAAAATAATTCAGTTAAAGCTAATAGATGTATGGAATGTAATAAGTATGTTTCAAACCAAATGAATTCTGCTATAGAAAAACATTTTGAACATTTTCTGCTTTTTTATTATTATTATTACTTACCACAACTTAAATCTCCACATTTCAAAGCCTCACAGTGAAAACGCAGAGTGAGCCGTGAGGCTGTTTCCTCCCCTGCAAGAAAGCAGTGAATTTGCAGAGGCGTTGATGAAATATGCGAGGCGTCCACAAGGCTTGTTAAAAGTTGCATGAAAAAAACATTTTCAAAAGGGCGTGGGGTGTAATTTCACACAGCCCCTCACAGCTGCTGATAGTAGAATTGATTGGATTCCATTACACCTTGTTGTTATTTTCCCTTGCCTATACTTTTTTTTTTTTTTTTTTTTTTTTACCTCCATCAAATCCAGCAGGTTTTTCCTTCAGGAGACATATAGCTCTCTCTCTCCCTGTGTGTTGTTTGGAGCAGCAGGATAATCTTTCTATTGACTATAACCCAAAACAAACAGCATGGCCGGCTGAAGCAGCTCTGTGAATTTCACAGCATTTCAGTGGCAGCGGTGTAAAACTCACCTGAACCAGCTTGTATTGTAAAAGGTTGTGTGTCTTGCTATTAAACTTCCTGCCAGTGTGACTGTACAGCACATTTCACAAATAGAAAAGCACGTGTTGCATTTATACAGAACACCAATTTGACACAAAGCCTCCGGTTCAGCTGCGGTTGGTCGGTTTTGTGGCGGTGGCCGTGGCAACAGATGGAGCACAGCGGGATGTGAAAGATGGTTTGTTTGTTCCGATCGGGAAAAATTACTCACCATGTCTCTCCCTCTGAAAATTGGCTGCTTGATTTTTTTTTTTTTTTTTTTGTTCGTAGCAGCCAGGAAGATTTCTTTTATTAGCAAAGGGGGTCTGAGAAGTTGTTGTTTGGTTGTTTGGTGACAAAAGTTAACAAAGAAAGAAAAAAGAAGAGTGGTTTGAGTTTCCAGGAGGATTTTAACATGTTTTCTACATCCAGTGACAGTCTGTCGCTAAGCTCAAAGTCTACGGCTTTATCTCAGAAAACACAAGGCTGTGATTCAGAGCCTCATGATGGGACTTTATCACCTTTACCAGGCAGCAAGATACTAATCTCTCTGTTTCTTAAGCTACCATATCTCACTCGTGTGTGTGTGTGTGTGTGTGTGTGTGTGTGTGTGTGTGTGTGTGTGTGTGTGTGTGTGTGTGTGTGTGTGTGTGTGTGTGTGTGTGTGTGTGTGTGTGTGTGTGTGTGTGTGTGTGTGTGTGTGTGTGTGTGTGTGTGTGTGTGTGTTTGCGCGTGCGCTTCGCAGGGGTGATTTTGCTTCTCCTGGATCGGCTACGGAAGCTGAGATGGGAGCAGATGTGGAGGTTGACTGCAGAGAGGGAACTAATGAGCATGCTGTCCACCTCTCTGGCAGACCAGGTAACACACAGATGTAAACACACGTTGTCACTTAAAAATTAAAATAACAACCATTCAATGTTTGAAAGGGTGTAGGATGAAGTAAGCAACATGTTTAGTCCTACCCCTTTATCCTTTTTGTTTTAAGCTCTAAGAATCAAATCAAGCTACATTCACACATGAAGCGGAACATTTCTGTCTCGTGCTTTTTCACACATGCCATGGCAATGCTGGACTAAATGGAGCAAGGGACTAAATGGTCCTAAAAACTGGGCCACACAACATATAATCCTGTTCAACCCCAACCCTAGAGCAGCAAGCACACTTGTCAGATTTTCGGTTTTGTTTCAAAGATTGCTGGATGCAACATTTTTCAAAAGGTGCAGTATCAGAAATGTCACCTTCTTCCTTCTCCTTGAGCTTTCAGGCCTGTGGCTGTATAAATATACTGAAGGTCATGAATAGGTGTTATCTTACCCTGTGCTGTGTTCCATATCTAACATTGTAAGGGCATACACTGAGACCTTGGCGAAGGATCTCTCCATTATCTTGGAGCTATTCAGAGCTCATCTAGATGAAAGGTACGTTTATGAGATTTTAATTAAACCTTCATTAAGTAAAGTCCCGCTAGGTATGCAGTTTGGAAAATAAACGGGGCTTTGGAAATCGTTTCAGCATTCCATCTGCCTTCTGCTGTATGAGCTTCTCCGATGGACTGTCAGCCCTCTTTATTGCAGCATTCATTATGTGGCTATAGAGTTTTTATGTCTCCCATTAGGAGGCTGGAATCTGTCACTGGGTCTGTTGTCTTGTGAACCCACAATGATCCCAAAGTCAAGAAGACTCTCAGATGTAACCGAAGTAGGTTTCTTCAGAAGCCACGTGAAGCCTCCAGCTTTATGAGTGTGATTACACATACATTAGGAATAAAAGCCTGAACATCTGGAGACGCACAGTACACTAACAAGACTGAAGAAGAGTCGGGACTGTTAAAGTGGCTCCAAAGCAGTAACATCTGGATCCAATGCTTCACAGTAGCATGGTTTTTAAAGTGATGCTGTCACCTGGGTGATATTTCTCCCCACTAGCACCATTCAAACCAACACAACCTGATTTGAAACTTTAGTGAAAATCCCAGTTTTCAAATCTATCAGATATATCATCCTGTATATTTCCAGCTGGTTTAGAGTACAGCCGGGTGCTATTTTGAATATTTCAGTTGGACCTGGAACAAGGGGATACACAACATGATACTGTCAGACAGTGTGGAATTAGATGATATTTCCAACCTTACAGCTAATTACAGCGAAATAAAAGGGGAGACTGGGTTTTAAGTAGCTAATGTCTGAAAACATCTGAAATAGGCTGATTCACTTTGTTGGCACATTTCAGTCCTCAGAACTTCATGAGAGAAAACTCTACAGAAAACCTGTCTGATGAACATCTGAGGATCAAAATGTTCTGTTAATAAAGTGAGTTCAAGTGTGCTGGACTCTTTGGTTTGTCTTTTAAGTCAAGGATTAATGATCTTATGCACCGTCCACTAAGACTTTATCATGTGCAAGAGCTTACAACTTTCTGATAAAGAACAATCGCAATCAAATCAGTGAAAGTGGAGTTGCTGTATTTAGTTTTTTTTGCTAACATCACTGAGACTCAGAATATGCCATCAACATGGTTCTTTGTGGAGCGTCTTGGTAGTGCAGTGGTTACTGTGCATGCCAGATAAAGGCAGCGTCCCTGGTTCCATTCCTGTTTACTGTTAGTCCAAAAATAAATATGTTTTAAAAAGACCATGGTTCTTTATATCCCTGGAACCCTAACAGTCTTCTCTATCCATGCATGTACGGACATTTGTGCTGTGTTGAAAAATTCTAAACATAAAGACAAAAAGTTCTTGAGTTTGACTGACATGTAAAGTGATTTCTGGATAGCCTAACTTGTCCTACAAGGGAAACACATGACATGCTGGTGACACACATAGTTAAAAACAAGCAAGAACAAGGGTTCAAACACCAAAGCTGTTGCTTTTTTAAACTTTTATTTTAGTTTTTTTAAATTACATTCCTAACTAGTTTAGCCCTTTCAGTGACGCCTTAGCCCTTCCCTCTCCCCTTCTAAACAGCTCCACATTTGTCATCACTGATCTCCGTTGAGTTTTCATTTTACACAAACTTTTTTTTAAATGATTTGCTCTGTTCTTCTCTTATATTGGCTGCTTTAATACTGAAGTGCATTATTTCTTCCCGGTTGATGTATGACCACCATCTGCAGTCTGCAGAAATGATTCACTGCTACACCTGCTTTTAACTGTTTGTTCATACGTGCGTGATGGCTGCTCAGTTGCTGTGCACATCCTCAGAAATGTACACCATTCATCTGCAACATGCAGTTACATCCATAACTGGTATATAAGTATATCAGGATGTGAAGTAAGATCAGCCAGAAGTTTGGAGACACATAAAAGAGCTTGTAATCTGCATATGTTCCTTTTATATCTGTGGTTGTATTGGACCATCATTGGTGATGTTACAAATAATTAAAGCAGTTGATCTATGGCAATATCCCATTTTTTTTATCACCACATTGATTGATATTAATTTGCTTAACTAGCCAAAGGCTGCCACTCCCAGCCAGCATGTCCATGTGGGCCCCACATGGGTTAAATGAGGGCTACATGGGTACTGAGTGGGCATGGGCTTGAACTGGGCAAATTTTGCAGGTCCCACATGGTTTCAGTAACATGGGCCCCACATGTGAAGCCCACATGGGCTGACTGTATGAGCCCCATAAGGGATGTAAGTGGGCTAAGCGGACATGGGCATAAACAGGACAAATTAAAAACAGGGCCCCATATTGTTTTAGTAACATGGGCCCCACATGTGAAACTCACCCAGCCCAAACCCCACCTAAAACCCAAACTGCAGACAAACCCACTTGGGACCCATATTGCAGCCCAAATTGAACCCTTATGGGGCCCACATGGACATGCTGGCTGTTATGTTTATATTATGTTTATTGACATCATGCACAATCATAGATCTCAGTGATATTGTGGAACATGCATTATAATCCTCCAGGTGCAAACAAATAACACAGTCAAGTATGTGAGAAACGCATCACCCCTGTACTGAGCTTCGTTGATGTATAATTGTAACATGAATAGAATAATAATAATAACCAGTATAATATACTGTACAGCACTTTCATATATATGTGTGTAAGTATGTTTGATCAAATAGTATATGCAGTTTTAAACACATTAACAGACAGTTTTGTGTGGCCATCAAATAAACAGGCAGCAGGGTCAGAATAGACTGTGTGGTGCAGGTCTTTAGATGATGAAACATAAGGCAAAGCATATGGCTCAGTGTGTGTGTGTGTCTGTGTGCAGGATATCTTCAATGCTGTGATCAAACAGAACCCATTCCTGGTTCACCAGCTGCCCTGCTTCTGGAACGTCCAGCTGTCCGACCACACCCGCTCTGAGAAGTGCTACAAAGACGTGTCAGACCTCAAGGTGAGACCCCGCTGTCTCCACTGTGCATACACTCAGTCACTTCAGACATACAAGACCTGACCTGCATTAATCATGAGTCTCCGAGCAGGAAGTCCGTCCGAGCCAGCCCCACACTCTCAGTGACACACATTTGGTCCTATTTTTCGGCACACTAAAAGGATTTTATGGATGTCTTGGTAACCTTGAAAAGGCATCCTGTCTTTTCCAGGCATCTATATCAGAGCTATCTGATTGTGTTAGCAGCTCACAGTGGGAGGACAACAACATAGCATGTATACACACAACATATTTGTATGAAATTCAAAGAAGCTTTGTGTCCATTCATCAGATCAGATTCATCTGATTCTTCCAATGTCTGCCTTTTTATCCAGCAAAGAACTGCATCTAAACAAATAGTAATTAGGCTTCCTGACAAACACATTTAGTACACCTCAAAGCTCTACTGCCAATTATGTTCAATAATGCCTGGAGGTGCTTTTTAAATGGTTTTGTCAGTGTCATGGCTCATTTGATATAATTGCTCCAAGCATAAATCAGTATGCCTTTCAAATGCATCAATAAAAAAATACTAACATTAAAATGGTTGTAAACGGATGATCCTCAATGCTGTAGTCAAATATTTCAGATGGGCATGATGCAACAGTCTGTGATAGAAGTCAGTGTAGGTTCTGAAAGAAGATGAAGTGACGTGAGGTGTAACCACTGAAAGAAGGTGAAGTGGGAGTTGGAAGATAATTGAAGTTCAACGGATTGAAGTGTACTAACTAATTTAAAGCTTGAATGACGTCTGTAGCTGAAGGTATGTTAATGTATTGAAGCAGGTTGGATTCTTGTTATAATCTGTACATGTTGATATTACACCTATAGATGTGATGAATAAAAATTTCAAACATTATTTATAATGGAAGCTGAACCTGAAAAAAATCAAGGACAAAACTGTGTCTAAAAGAACAACAATAATAAAGAAGTCAAGTGAGCACCTTATCCATCCTGTCATTAAACAGTGATGTCATTCATTCTTGACTTCCTCTTGATGCAGTTGGTTGTAGGAGATCTTATCACACCCTTATGTACGACCTGTATGTAGTTCGATACATTTTAGAGATTCTGAAATGCTTAACAACTACAATAAATATGGTAAATGGCCAGATAGTATTTCCGGTGTTTGGTTTTAAATGGGCACACATTAAATATAGTTACATTATATTACATGGCTTGGGTCAAACTTATATGAACTCGATATGTTTTCCCCACTTACACATGCATCAGGAGACATTCTGACTTTATTGTCTGGTTTGAAGACACTTGAGAAGCAGGAGGTGTTCAAGTGTTTTTAAGGGTTGATCAACCCCTTAAAAACACTGTCCAGCACTCTTCACCGCCAAAACTAGTTTGACTTGCTAAAGAGAGATTTGAAAGAGAATGGCACAGAGGCTGAGATATCCTCACTGCCAATTTTGGTATGGGTGAAGCTCCAAAGACACTGGAATCTACAGTGCCAATTGGAAAATGTGGATACACTGACACATTGAAGGCTGGTCTGTGTCTTCATCCCAAGAAATGTCACCTGTTCTAGCAGGAGATGTCATTCTTGGGTCACATCGTCAATGCAGCAGAGTTGTGAGGGACTGGCCTGACCCCCACAATGTAGGACAGCTGCAAAGCTTCCTTGCCCTGGCCTCCTACTACTAGTGGTTCATCAAGGGCATTGCCTGCCTGCTACACTAGCTGACCCAGAAAAACCAAATATTTGAATGGAGTGAGGACTGAGCTACCGTCTTGACAAGGCTCCGGTCAGTCGATGAGGCTCCTGTGCCGTCCTATCCACACCACTGGTGACCGTTAATCATGGACACCAATGCCAGAAACATGGGTCTTGGTTTGAAGCATATTCAGTTCCTTACCAGAGTGCAGCCTCCACCGCCAAACGCCAGGTCAGCAAGATGGTTTGCCGCTTCGGTGTACCTGAGGTACTACACAGCAACCAGGGTCAGAACATAGTGGTTGGAGTATTCTGGGAGGTCTGGTGACGGCCGGGCATCAAGAAGACCCAGTGAGGCGCTTGGCTTGGACTACCTCTAGAATGGCTTGGTGCATGCGCAACGAGATACATGAGGTGACGGGACAGGCTCTCTCATACACTGGGTCCTGACAGAAGAGAAGAAAAATGTCAGACACTCGCTATATATATATATTCACACTTTCCTATGAAAGTGTGTCAGTTTAATTTCTAAAAACAACACTTTATAACACTTTATTTTTGTCAATCACGCGAGACAGAGGTACATAGTTTCCATGGTTCAAGGCTGATGTACAGTGAAGAAGTAACTGTGTTTGTGGTGGTGACTTTATTGGCTTATATTGTAAACATAAATGAACCAAGGCTACTTTTGCCAGAGACCCTTATTTAACAACTCACAAAACTATCTGGTACATTTTTCCATTTCTGTTGGGTGACAGCACTATGATGTGTCTAGGATTCCCTTTGAGCTGGTTCCTTTGTGTTATGTTACCTGTCTGAATAAAACATCTTCTTTCTCTTGTTTTTGTAATTTTGTCGTACAAACATTGCAAATAGGAACATCATTAGCGTGTACCTTTTTCTTCGCACTTAATTGGCCATTATTGTGTCATCCTATGAGATCTCCCAGCCTCCACAACTTAAACAGCTGCGAACATAAACCCGCTAAAGAAAGATTGTGTTTTGTGAATGGAACATGAATGGAGTGAATGGCTGGTACTATAGATATTGTGGTTTGCTCAACACTTTTTTGTTTACTACATTCCATATGTGTTATGTCATAATTTTATCTTAAAAAACCCCTTGAATGAGTAGGTGTTCAAATCTTTGACTGTAAAAATGACAACAAATTAAATCCCAGGACAGGTGCTTCATGATTTTGGGCAATACATCTTTGTACTAGGGCTGTGCGATATGGACAAAAGACATATCTCGATATCGATATTGCAGCGGTATTGTAAACATGACTATCAATGCCTTAACAAAATATTAACACAATGAGATTTTTGATAAATAATCATCAGTAATGTGGATATAATGACTAAGTGGGTAAACGCAAATAATAGAACAGCTACAACAGTCTGTTAAGTTCAATAATGTCAACTTACTGTAATTCAGCTGTAAAAACCAGGAAGAACACTTATGTCATATCACGATATTACAATACCCAGACTCTAAGACGATATTTAGTCTTGTATTAACGATATCGATATAATATTGTAATATTGCCCAGCCCTAATTTGTACATGTCTATGCATTACAATCAAATGTTCTGAACATTACAATGTCAACAGTAAGCAGATAACCTTCTCCCTGCTCTGCTCTCTGTGGTTCTTCTGACCAGGTCATCCACTGGAACTCGCCCAAGAAGCTGCGAGTGAAGAACAAGCATGTGGAGTTTTTCCGTAATCTCTATCTAACCTTTCTGGAGTACGACGGCAACCTGCTGCGACGAGAGCTGTTCGGCTGCCCCAGCGAGGCCGACCACAACAGTGAAAATGTAGGTACAAACCTCTTAGTGAAATAAAGTGGTGTCCTATTGGACTGCAGTTGTAAACAATGTAGTGCAGCAGCTGTGATGGACTGAACTGAACTGATGGAATATGTGAATTTCTCAGATACAATCGGTGATATGCAAGAAAAGCTGCTGGTGTTCAGTTCTGTGATTATTTTTTTTTGTATGCAGTGTGTTCTCAATGTATGTATTGAATCGTTGCTGATTGCACTGCTGCCATTCTCCTCCTGGCAGAGTATGTGAGGAACTAAACAAACAACTGTAATAATTAGCCTGGGGTACTGGAGGTAATGCAGACTCCACATTGTGAGGCACAGTCAAGTTATAACCAGCGTCTGTCTGATGGGGCCTCCTCTGTCAGCTGGGACATGATGCTTCATTTTCATCTCGGTGGGGGAAAATGTTGAAGAGAGGAGTTAATGAGGTGAACCATGGACCCTGTTAATCCATTCTGTCCATCAAACTCTGCCTGCAAGAGAATAAAGACACAATGGAGTCTACTATAGAGTCCATGTATTGTCCCTTTCCACTACAGCAACTATAATACTCATAACCTGAAGTTTTAATGATGTATTTTTGCATTTTATCAGTGTTTTACAATCATGGAGAAAGCAACAAGCCAAACTACTTTTAAGATCTTGTGGAATAGACAAAAATTGATGAATTTACACTTTAACAGCAGTCACTGTGGACTGAAGTAATGGACTCTTCATACAGTATGCATGAATATAATCTTGTTTGTGGTATAGTTTGTATTTACTGTGAAAGGCCAAAACTGAGAGGAAAAAACGTGATTTGAAATGTATCCATATTTTGGTGGATGTGATCTCAGTCACGCATTCATATAACACCCTGGATAGATACACTGAACAGTTGATTGTACGTCTACATCGCCTTGCAAAGCGGTAACCATACACTGTAAAGACTTCATGCTGCTTCTAAATGCACCTTATAAACTCAGAAACAAAGGTTGTTTAACCCTTACATACTGTTCATATTCTACACCCTCGCAGTACTTCTGGGTCAATTCTGACCCGGTCTAAGAATCCTCTCATATAAAGTGTCTATACCAAATTTTGAACCACACATCTGTTTAGAAAGCATCAATAGTGGATCTGACTGATCAATAAATGTGATTAAACCTTTATTAATGTGTCAGAGAGCAGAGAGAGTGTATTTTTTAGCTTTTACACCACTAAACATCTCCTATCACACAATATCATGTCCTATTTTACCTAAGACATGAAAATATAACATAGCAATAATGATGGAAATGTATTTTATGTAAAGTGAAAATGAACTGTGGGGTTTATTGTATAACCATTAGAGCCATCAGTCTTCACTGCTACATCATAAAAAGAAATCCTCATAACTACTATCTTATTAAAACTATTAACTATTCATTTCACTTTCACTTGTAGCACCTATACAAAAGTAGAACATTTAAAATATTTTCATTTTGTTCATTTTTGGGGCCACTTTAGGAAAAATCAAATTTCACAGTTAAAAAAAAGACATATGGGTTTGTTTTTTTTACAGCTGTCAAATGTCAAAACGGGTCAACTTTGACCTGGACAGTATGTAAGGGTTTCTAGAAACAAGAAACAAGAAAGTTTCAATTTTTTTCTTTTACTGCAGTATTTTATAATTAGATGCTGAAATCATTACCCCCCCCCCCCCTGTCAGCTACCACCACAAATAGAATCTGATTCTGGTGGAAACACTTGGTCAGCTCGGTGTGTTGTAAACAAACCAACTAGCCAACAGTTTGCAAGGCTGGAATAGAGAAGCATGACGGGCTTGTTGTGTAACGCACCCGTGCGCAGGCAAAATGACATATGCTGGAGCAGGAAGGCAGACAGAGGAGAGGGATGAGAGGAGAGCAGAGAGCAGACTGGAAAAACAGACCACACTCTTTTACACGATGGGGACGGAGGGGATTGGTTATTATCCTGACATTCAGCCATGGACTGATGATGACGACTCGGTGTGATGCACCAAAAACCACTCAGCAGTATAGTAAACATCATGGAACAGCCTAGGTACTGGATGTGTCTGTAACTATACATTTATAACATCAGTCATAAAAACATCACTTATAAATATCAGGCAGCAGCTCACTAATGTTTCTGACATTGCTGGTTTACTTCACTGCCTGCAGAGATCTTGTAATTCCCGTCCACACTGCAGAAGAAACCCTGAATACCCTCTGCATGTATTAGTGGAATATTCATTTTCATTACTCATGTAAAAAAAAAAGTCAATGTCACTGATTAAATTTATAGCCTGGAACGTCCAGGAATTAATCCATCAGCAAAAAGACTTCAAATAATAGCTTTCAAAACTTAAAGGACTCTTCTATGAGTCTATTGCAAGAAAAACATCTTGTTAATTCAAACTTTGACCAATTAAAATCAGATTGGGTCAACCAGGTGTTACTTCTTATAATTTAAAGAAAAGAAGTGTTGCAGTGTTGATTAGCAAAACCCATTAAGTGCACCAGGTGCAGTGGTGCACTTAATGGGTTCCACAGACACTGGCATATGTCCCCAATGCACCACAGACTTTACTATTACACTACGTTCACTCAGTCTGGCCTTGCAAACCAACCCACATTTTCTGGAACAACATAATAACTACCATTTCCCAAATCTCGGGTCACAGCATTACACTTTCCCCTTCCCTATACCTCTTAGGAAGCCTCACATCCATCAGTCACATATTTATCACCTTAACCATTGCAAAAAAAAATACAGTATTGCTCAATTGAAAATACAGGCAGAAAATAACAGTCCCAATAGCTCCATTTATTGGCAGAATATCTCTCAATCACTACGTCTATCACTGCAGGGGGAGTATGGGAGTTTGGTTTTTATTTGTTTGGATTTGATTTCCTTTTTTTTTTCTTTTTTGTTTGTTTGTTTGTTTGTTTTTCCAACAAGCTCAAACCACACTGCAGGTGAATATGGAACATACACTACATATAAAGTGAGCTGGTTTGAAGCCCAACATTGCAGTTTCTGGTCGGTGACATGTTCTCCATTTGGAGCCAGGACACGCCCGCTACCTAAGACCCAAACTAATAATAATAATTTACTGGGATACACACTTGGGCTAACATTAGCTGAAATATTGTGATAGTACAGTAGTCCAATTCAGTGTGAGTCCTGAAGCCGGGGAGAGCAACAGATGAGCCAACTGTCAATCACAGCTTTAAATCAAAGCCTACTCAGCGGACATAAAAGTTACTATAAGTCAGGGGTGTCAAACATAAGATATATACATAAAACCGGCCTACCAAGGGGTCCAACCTGGCCCACTGGATCACTTTGCAAGTATGAAAATGAACATTTTTTCTGCTGCTTCAGAAGTTTTTGATTCTGACCATGAATACATACTGTGGTCATATATACCATTCATATACTAAACATTGTGCAAAATGTAGTCACTCAGCAGCTTCTGTGCAAAATGAAATATCACAGTAAATAGATGGTTTATTATAATAAATGTATACTTTATATAATTTAAATTATTTGTAGGTTATTATGCAGTGGTTTTACTGGTCTGGCCCACTTGAGATCAAATGGGTTGTATGTGGTCCCTGAACTAAAATTAGTTTTACACCCCTGCTATAAGTCTTCAATTATATTAATTTCTAAAACCAACACACTTATTGGAGGGCCTGAATTTAGAAACTACACTATAATGACTTGCTTAAAAACACTGACTTTGTGTTTTTAGAAAGAAGTTGAGGCTCTTTGAATGGGAATCAGTTGGAGCCAGCATCTAGTGGTGGTCAGTGATATTTAAGGTACTTCAGCCGTTGCTTAAGCTTCAAGCTGTAGTAGTTGCTGCTTGATATGGACCAGAAGGTGACTGCTGGGAGACCAGCTGAAGATGCCACTTTTCTGCAAGTTTACGTTCTGCTTGTATAAAAGAGGTTCATGTTTGTACTGTCTCAGGGAGAAAGACAGGGAGGTAAGACTGTAGTCTGCGTAGTCCATTAATTACACTAACACCTTCTTTTGTTTTCCACTGTGCTGCCTCTCAGTCTGCTCTGCACAGAAGACCTGACCTTTTTTTTACTCATTTAGAACTGAACCCTAGTCAGTACAGGATTTCAGGTGGCATCCCTGCTCCACATGATGGAGATGAAGAGGCTTGTCACCCTTCCCTCAAATGTGGCCATTTGAAAAAAGGGAATAAAAGCTTTTAGCTGTTGAGACACGTATGATCAGTACATTTGAATCTGACTGAGGCTTGGACACACTTTTGTAAATGTCTAGCACATAGATTTTCATTGTTGTTTTATCATTGAGACAGTTGGTGGTTCACACCTTCTGCTGAAAGTTACCACTGGTCAGGAGTTGGTTTTTATAGGACCAGCCTGCACAGGCTGTAGAATTATGTAAGTGTCAGCTCTGTGGTCAGTTAATCACATTATAATTTTCCATCATGGTGTGCCAGACTTTTTTTTTTTTTGCCAACAGTCAATTCTAATGTGTCCTTAACTCAGGAAATAGTTTGCTCACTCAATTTTTCAGAGTTTGAGCAGCGATTTAAATCCCATTAAAGTGATGATTAGACTAATGAAGTCACTGAGGGATCAGCTCCACCAGCACACTGCAGAGCGGGCTCCTTTAGTGCCACAGTGTCACTGCAGCCCAGCCACTGACTGCAGCTCCACTAATCACTCTGTTCAAAGCAGAGCGATGCCACACAGCAAGTCCTGCTGACAGCCACTCAACCTTTCTATCCACTATTCCCCAAAGCAAAACCATTGTGCTTTGTTGAGCTTCATTGATTCTAGTGTGCTGAGCAAATCCTCACTTGAATTAAAATCAAGTTAGATAGACCTAAGGGCAGAATGTTGACATCCATTCATACCTGGACAGATGTGTCACGTAACTTTTGTGTATCCACAACTGAGCAGTGAGATGCAGTTTTGTGCTCAGACAAATCCTGTATCACTGTTTGTTTCATTTTATCAAATTGACAAGAAAATGAATTGGGGAAAATGTATTTCATTTGCATTAAATTGTAACAGCGTGCTATACTGACTTATGTAGGATTAGAAGCTTGAGTCTTTGTTTTGCACTGACCAGACTGAGACACAGGAAAGCCCTCAAAACTGAACGCGTACTGCTCCATCATAACCAATGGAAAGATATATCACATATATGGATGAGACTGTCCTCCCAAGAGAAATCACAGCACAAGTCATTCATTCAAATGCTAAAATTAGATGAACGTTTTCCTAACAATGACATCTAGTGGCTGTGTCACATAGTCAGGAGTAGTGTGATGCTTGTCTTCTGGCACTTGGCAGGCCGTCATTGTAAATAAGAAACCCTTATTAATGTCTTGCCTGGTAAAATAAAGGTCAGATAACAAATGAATAAATAAATAGAGCTATAAAAATTCATAGCAAGGGACTTTGACACAAAAGATCACTGTTAACTTTTCTAGTCTCTCTGACCACCCACAGCACTTTTACATTACATGTCACATTCATCCATTCACACACATTCATACACTGATGACAGGAGGTACCACACAGGGTACCAACCTGCTCATCAGTTGGAGGATAGCCATTCACACACATTCACACACCGTTGGCGCAGCCATCAGGAGTAATTTGAGGTTAAGTATCTTGCCAAAGGACACATCGACATGTGAACTGGAGGAGCCGGGAATCAAACCAACAATATTCCAACTGGTGGACAACCACTTTACCTCCTGAGCCACAGCCGTACTGTATATATGAGCTCAAACATTTCAAATGTGTATTACAGTAATGCACTTTCACCATCAGAAAAGAGACTGTATTAAAGGTATTAATAGCATCAAGACCAGAGATGCAGAGATGGAATTTCAGTTTCTGACTGATGGTAAAGCCCTCTGCTTTCTGTTTCAATGCTCTCTGCTCATGAATAACACATCTGCAGTTGGATTATAGAAAAAAAGAGTCCCAGTCTTATTAACCACCATCATTTTATTGTCCATGTATGCTCCACATTTAATTCTGAATATTTCCACCAGCAACTGATAGTAACAAATTGTTGATATGCTGACATGTTGTAGGACAGTGGTCACCAACCTTTTATAGCCCAAGATCCGAGACCTCAGCCTCGGTGAAAGGCAAAATCTACCTATTGAAGCGTTGAGAGAAAAAAACGGCCCAGATTGTACTTGAGTGTACAAGTTGAGGCCTTTTATTAAGGCTATTTGTATTTGATTACATGAAGTGCTTTGGTCTATCGTTCAAATGGATGCAAGTAAGAAAACACTGTAACTAGCATATCAACCTGACCAAAGCTGTCTTCCTTTAAGAATTTTAACAATACAACATGCCTTCAATTGTAAGTGTTATTGCTTAATTTCATTCCAACACAAAAAAATCAATGCATGTGGACTATTGTCCATTTGAATGAGGAAATGATGTTGTTCATGGTAGACACATGTGCAGGTAGTAGATAAGTGCCATTGTTAACTGTTATGCTTCATGCAAGTTAATACATTGATCACTATCATTTTAGGAAGTACAACTGTAATATTTGCAGACTAAATTCTCAGTCAGTGCAATTAAGCTAAGTGGAATTCTATGTATCATCTTATGCAGCATCACTTTTCACAGTGCCATTAGAAGGCAAAACTGTTGCAGTCTTGTTACTTACTCAAGTCAGTCTGATGGCTGCGACTGAATACTGTTTGTTAGTGCTTTGTAGTTTGGCTCCTAGCTACAGACAGCCAGTCTGAGACAGTGTATGTGGAGTCTGTCGTGAGGCGGTTCCTGTACTTTGATTATTTGCATGTGTATAAACAACATTTCACAAAGTGGATCCGAAATAGGCACTCCAAAATAGGTCTTAGTGCACATGCCATGAGGAGAGGAAACGTTGTCACTGTCCCTTGATCTGGTGTTCAGCTCTGTGTCATTTTTGCAAATCAACCATGTCAACTTCAATTTGGCTGCTACATGTTCTATATCAATGAGCAGGAATGGATTTGAGACAAATTCAAAAAATATCTCCCATGATGTCTAACTCACCAAAATGTTGATTTAACCCTGTTGCTGTTGCCACTTTGTCCAGGTGAGCATAGAGCTGCTCAGGGTGAAAAGCATCCTTGTCTTTGCTGGCTTTTGACATTTTCTTCAGGTTGGGAAAGTGTGTCAACCTCCCATTATTTAAATGTGTGGTCCAAACACTGAGGTTGGCCTTTGACTCATTCATCGCACTTGATGTGGGGCAAGTGTCTGAGGAGCTTGTTGATTGCATTCAGTTTTCCTGTTAGGTCTGTCAGAAACCCCACGTCCAGTGGCCACATATCTTCTAACACTTCTTCATGCTCCTTGTTCCTTGTTAGCAGCAAGTCAACAAATTGATGCTGTACTTTGACAGCACTGCTTACAAGACATAGGTCTCTGTCTTCTCTCCTTTTAAGTGGGAAATAGTGAAGTCCTCCTTTGTTGTGGAAGCCACTCTGACAAACATAAGCAGTGTCCCTTACATCCAGCGATTCATAGAACTGTAGTGAAACAAGTCCTTTAACACTTATCGATCATGTCTTCTGACAGTGACTCGATCCTTCTAGTCACCATTGCCGATGGTCTTTGTTTTCAAAGTTGTTGATGGTCATTGCTATCTTGAATAAATCATCATCTGTAAATAGCGTATTGTGTTTAGCCAAAAGGTGACTTACACAAAATAATGCTTCAGTAGCAGCCTTATTTTGAGCATCAGCTTTTGTGAAAATTGATTACTGGGTCATTAACTCTGATTGAGCTTGTCAACTTTCCCTACATGGACTCTTTGCAGGGTAGCTGTCTTTGAATTTCTGGTGGTTGGAGATGTGATGACACTCCAGATTTCCAGATTTTCAGATTTTTAGACAGTGCTTTTGTTTGGTGGCATAATGTACAAACCACTGTTGTAGGACTAGAAAACAATGTGCTCCGTCTCTTTTTAATGTATTGCAGCCATTTGTAGTAGCTCACTGTTTTAAAGTTAGAACACACACTTCACACTGCTGCTACAGAAGGAGGAAGAATTTTACCCGTCCATTTAAATGCGACAAGAGATGCGGCTGCTTGCGGTCATTCAGAATCTAATAATAATGTATCATGAATAAATAAGAACACAAAGGTACAGATTTGAAGTTGCAACATGCCAAATGGGCGTGTGACATTACATACAAATCTTATTCTACGGCAGTTTGCATCAACAGTGCATATGTTGGAGACTTTAAACCTTAATGGTGTAAGATGACATTGGTTTGATGAATCCAACGTAGTTACTCTGGTAAAGTGGGTAATATATGAAGTGACAAATAATCTGCTTTAGTCATATTGTGATCATTGCACAGTTTGATTGAGTGATTGATTGATTGGGATTTGTATTAAGGTGAATGAATATGCCCAGCCCACATGAACTTACAAGACATCACAAATTCAGACATGCCAGGGTTAAAGTTGTACACCTTTTCAAATAATAACCACGAAGACCAACAAGTTTAAAGACTGAAATAAGGTAACTGAAGCTTCCTCCATAATCAGATCAACATTATCCAGCATAGATAATTAATAGAAATATGATAAAACAATAATCAGACAAAGTATTGATTGAACAGTCCATCTTGCCTTCTTTTAAAGGCATTTGACATAAAACCTGCAGTTTAAATACATCACAATTAAGTAAACTTTCCATTTTCTGCTCATCAGAACTGAATCTAAATATTTCAGGATTCAGTCGAACCATTTGTTGGAACATTAACTCTCTTAAATCATCATAATAATGTGGACAGTACTAAAGAAAGTGGGTCTCATTTTACACTTCACCAAGATCACATAGCTCACACAATCTGTTTTCCTCCTGGATGTTTTTTGAATTGACCAACTTCAAGTGGAAGTGGAAGAATATCAGCTCTCAACTGGGCAACTGAAGATCTTTGGCTTCTAGATAACCAAGATGTAACTTATGGTTCAGGAGCAAACTTATGTTTGATGTGCATATATTTCCTAAATTTTGTCTTTACCAAAATATTTTCAAGCCATTTGTCTTCATATTTCATTAAGAGCTTATTTCTAATAGAATGCAGTTTTTCATACAGTATGTCAACAGCACTTCACAAACTGCTTGCAGCCACATTTTCAGGGGTTAACTTTGTAATCCATGAAGCTATAATATCTCACTGTCGGTGTCCTCCTCTGTCTGCAGCTCCAGAAGACCCTGTCCGAGCTGGATGAAGATGACCCATGCTACGAGTTTCGTCGAGAGCGATTCACCGTCCATAGAACACACCTCTACTTCCTCCACTACGAATATGAACCCAGCTCTGACAACACTGATGTCACCTTAGTCGCCCAGCTCTCTATGGACAGGTACTGTTTATTATTACCATCCCCTTACATTTAAATGGGGTGCTCTCAAAAACTCCCGAGCCAAAAGTCAACCCCCACTTTCTGCACAAGTGTTCAGGGCTTCAAGTGCTCTATAAATTCTATTGAGTGGCCAAGGGGAAGCTGTCATTTTCTGCATAGATAAGGTTGGATAAGAAAGAGTTAGAGCGCTTTCCAAGCTTGGATGAGCAACCACTTCAATAAATATCTGGTTCTTGTAAGAGCTAGATCTTTATTCTGCTTTATTCTGCTCTTGTAAGCCTGTGTATACACTTAAAGAGCATTGGGTAAGAAACATCCAATCAGAACGTTTAAAATGCTATTATATACACTACTAACAGCAAGCAGAAGCTAAAAATTACACTTTGTAGAAAGTAGCTCACTTTGTGATTGAGGGTGAGTTTGAGATGAAATCAGTAACTGTAGGGCAGGATTTCTTTCTTCAGACAGTATTTAGATTGTGTTCTGAATTTGCTGCAGCAGAATTTGCTGTGGGACTATCTACAGCTCTGCAGCTTCTTTTCCACAGCAGCAAAGCTCTTCAGTATCAAGAAAATAAATATTTGAAATTATAAAAAACCGATGCTCATGTCCTCAACATATAGGGCCCTGTTTTAACTGTGCAGGTGTAATGACGAGCATAGCGTGTTAGGTCTTGGACCCACAGATTTTGCAGGCGTCTCCGTGCACACCTGCTATTTTGATTCATGTATGTACAGCAGTGCATAGTGCAAAGGAGCTGGGTAAAGGTGAATATAGATCAGTGTGTGTGGTGATTATTAAATACTCTCTTAGCCTTGCACATCACTGTTCTCACAGCTGTTTAGCAGCCTTGTGTCATCAGGTGGTTTAATGAAGGTAAACACAGTGAATGGCCATGTGTAATGACACTGCACTCTGGTGTAGTATTTCTTTAATCAGTTCCTCATATCAGTCCCTTTGCCGTCAGATGCTGCAGACATGTGATAGATAGATGGATATATAGACAGACAGAGACTTTATTGTCACTGCACATAAAATACAACAAAACTGAGTGTACACATATGCTTGCTTTATGCAAATGTATGTTTATTATTATTGAAACAATCCAGAACAATGAAATACTGCATGCTCCAAAAATCTGCTGAAAGTATAACATGATAAACTCAAGCCCAACATGAAACAGAAAATGGGCATATTGACCTGAATGTAACATTTCTTAGTAATACTAATAAAAATGTATGTATGTATATATTACAGATAATGAACTGCTTTCATGCAATGTAAAGCAGCTGTGGACAGCAGATACTGTAACAATCATCCACATTCATTTATAAATCAACGCAGACAGATTTACTGACTTTCCTGCTTTAACCACTTTAAATGTTATTTTATGTTAGCATTTTGGTGTGTTTAGTTGCAATAACTTATTATATTATTAAAAGGTATACTATGCAGTATTTGATGGTTGTTCAAAGGCAGCCCCTCCTACAGTGCAGTGGTTGTCAAGTGAGGGGGAATAAAGAGAGTGAGCAATGCTGCTGCTGAGAACGAAGCTATGAAACATTATTCTCTGATGGTTTGACTGAGGTTAAAGCAAAAAATAAACACGCCCACACCTCTGCACAACCCTGCAGGAAGGTTTCAGTATTACTGGATGTCGTGTGGATGCAGAGATTCATCCTGTAAAATTACTGTAGTGTTAGTGGTTTGATATCGCGCCATCCTGAGACGTCTGTTTTTAGTCTAGGACCAAATCTTGACTAAAATACAACAACTGGCTTTGTGCTGCTTCAGTTCGCCTGTCTGTGTGCACTCTCATGCCACACAGACAGGCAAAGTGAGTTTGAAGGTCAGCAAAATACCAAACAGATTGTTTCTTGCACTCATCTCTGCACCTCCAAGAATATATATATATAATATTTTTAGATTATTCAGGAGGCTCTCCCTTTCTATGCTGAGAAACAGACAGATTGCAATGACTCACTGACCAATTTGCAGCTCTGTTCTGTCATTCATCACACAGATACTTCCAGTGCCTGCAAAGTTGATAGCTTCAAGGGGAAATTGTGAAAGTGCATGCCTCCATCCCTAATTTGTAAGACTCATCATATCGCCATTATTGTGGAGTAAAGAGAGGAAGAGGTACAGCTGAATTGAGACCAGTTTTCAGGGTGCTGCTGTTCCCAGCCATGTGAAATGTTTCCTCTGCATCCATGGAGATTTTTTCCCATGTACATGAACACATGTGAAAAGACACTTGACTCAAATTGTACACGGACAACTAAGCAGGATTTATACTTCATGTGATGGGGGTTCATTTACCAGCCATGAAGCAGAATGGTTGTCAGCATTCTACTAACACCATGCTGAGACACAATGGGGCATATTAACAGATCTACTGTATCTGATGGGGCATACAACGTTCAGCTATTCGTGGATTTGAAACACCCCACTGTCAGATTTAATAGAGAGCGCTATGTTGGTTGTGAGGATACAGAGAAAATCCAGGGATTTTTTACCATCAAACATCATCAGTCTGCCATTTATATGCTAATTCTGCAGTTTGTTTCATTGTTAACAATGAGCAGGGGGATTAGAAGCATTTTTTTTGCAATGAGCATTGTGTCTTTCTTCCTAAATTTGAAAGGTCCATATATTCAGTAGTTTTCCATATCTGCTACCTCTTTCTCTTTCTCCTCTCATAATGGGATTGATCCGTTTGAATTACAGGGTTATCCCTGCAGACTGGTTTGAACTGGTCTGAATGAACGTCTAGATTAAAGTCCTCTGATGTCCTTCCTGTTTAAGACGAGCTCCAAGCAGGAAGGACGTTACAGTGTAATCTATCTTCCCAATAGCTTTTTTTAAATACATTTCATTATTTTAAACAGTACATCAGAACACACAAGTAGTCACATAAGCAGTCACCAAGAGCCCAAGTAGTTGCATACTACTCGGGTGCTGCCTCAGTGTGTGTGTGTGTGTTCCTTGTCAACAGGTTTACTGACATTACAAGGATAGATGAAACTAAAACATCAACACTATACTTGCTTATATTAACATTTATACTCAATGTAAAAATACCAAATCAATATTTGGTATGAATTACATCCCCTTGTTTTTTTACCGTGATAAGTTGTATGCATTCATTGTGTATTTAACTTAAAATGCAATATATTTTAACATGTAATCAATCATCTGTTCATTTATATATTTTTTGTAATTATTCTTGAATGGACTTCCTGTGGGTTAGGAACAGTGTAGTCATTAGCAATAGTAACATTTCTAGCATTAAACTTCACAAAATGTAACATTGTCACATAAATAACAATTAAACAATCAGTACAAACCTACAATGCTACCAAAGGCATAAGATCTATGCAGATGTCACTGGATTAGCTCAGATACAATGAAACAACAACTCTCTGCGTCATGCTTGCTTACGTCCTGATTACTGGTCATATGACATCATTTCCTGTTACTGACATTGTGTGATTTTTAAAGTGAAAAAATATTTATGAAAATGCTCGTGTGGGAATGTTGGGTCTCTTTAAATGAAAGAGTACGGTCCAGACCTGCTGTATGTGTAAAGTGCCTTGAGATGACTTTTGTTGTGGTTGTTGTGTGCAGTTGCTAACCAGACAAAGTCAGCGCAGGTATTTAAAGGGAACACACACCTACATGGGTCTTCTGCTATAAGCGGGCCACTCCGATGCTTTACTTGAGTGAAAATTGCAATACAACTGTGTATATAAAATGTATAAAAAAGGCTCTCGGCTCTAAAAGGTAAAATTACAGTCCCCCTTCAGTCAAAAATATGTTTTACGTCTTGCTCTTTCAGTTGGATATTTGAGCTTTTATGTGCATAATGATGTATGTGACACATTTTCGCTGTGCTCATTCAAAACTAAGTTTGAGGTGTGTACATACAAGCATGATTTGTGCCTCATTTGGAGCCACTCACAGTCCAGTATTTCATTTCCAAAAGTGTTATGTAAAAACTTGAAGCCCCCAGTTCACAAACACTGAGAATAGACTTTTCAGTGAAGTACGAGACTCTCGTGTCCAGTAGTTGAACTTTATAAAATAAACATTTACATATTCATAAATTCTGGAATTGATAATGAGGGAGACTGAGTAGATGTCATTCTAAGGATTTTAATGAGGTAGATGAACTATTTTTGTGCAAAAACCATATTAGACACAACTTATTATTCAAAGTAGAGTATTTTTCATACATCTTAAAACATGTCTGGAGGGAATCTGTAAAGCAGCTAAAGTAAAAGTCCCCATTATATCAAAAAATTGCCCTTGTGACTAATATATTATATCACATGCTTTTGATGCATCAGTGTATATGTAGTGTTTAACTGTTTTAGCTCGTTGAGATGGAGCTACGTACTTTTAACTACTGTGTAGTTTAACTTGATGCTGGGTTGTACTGTATGTAGATTTGCGTGTTCTTTTGGAAAAATGATTTAACTCATTTGAATATCAAACAATTATTTAAATAAAAACCTTATGAGACACTGCTTTTTTTGTAATAGGCTTCAAGCCAATAAAGTTGGAAACCACTTCTTCTCTAACAATGTAATGTATTTTATGAGTTCATCATGTTTTATGTAAAATCTTCATCTGAAAGATAACGAGTAACTCCAGCTGTCAGATAAATATTATGGAGTACAAAGCACAATATTTCCCTCTGAATTGTAGAGAAGTATGAAGTAGTATAATAGAAATATTGTACTGTATTACAATACTTGAGTAAACAGTAACATTCCACCTCTGCACATAGCATTATATGATCACTTCTGCCATTGTGGACCCACAATGAGGCACACTGTAAAGAATCCACAGAGTGCAACAATTCAATTAATTGATTTAAGTCAGAAATTTCACAATTAACACAAACCTCAGCTCTTGCTGTTGTTTGTGATCATGCTCTTTCTTTTTCCATACATACAACTACAACTACAGGTTTTTTTGCTCCACCTTCCAGGAAGGCTGTTCAGAATAATTAAGAAAAAAAAAAACTAGTACCTGTAGATCAGTGGTCTCCAAACCTGCTCCTGGAGAGCTGCCCTGCATGTTTTAGGTTTCTCCCCACTTTAACACACCTGATTCTAATAATGAACTCATTATCAATCTCTTTGACAAGCTGCAGCTGCTTGATAACAAGCTAATATTTAGAATCCAGGAGCAGGGTTGGAGACCACTGCTGTAGATATTTGCAGGCAATACTCAAACCAGTTTATTTCAAGCATAACCCAGCCTTAAATTTACTGTTTGAAACCATCTTACCATGGTAAATACATACTGTTAAATGCCATTCGGTCCTTTATTAAGTATTTTGCAACTGAAACAAGTCAATGCCGAGTGCTGGAAGTGGATTTAAAGCTTGAGGGTGATTGACAGTCTCTCAAATGATAGTTGTCTCTAAATGGAGATGTTCCTGAAGTCTAAGAAACTCCATGTCCATCATCTCCACATCAAAGACCTGTTGTAACATATGGTGAAGATGAAAAATGTGACAGTTTGTTGCTTTTCTCAGCTCTCTCCAGCAATAAAGACAAATCCTGACTTTTGAGGAATTAATTAAGATTAATATGTCAAAGTCTAGAGAATTGTTTCTGCTGCAGCCACCCCCTAATTCTGTCTTCTGACTGAACAATACGGAACAGAACAATGGTTAATAAGGTTGGGGATATTGCATGTCTGAAAATGCCCTCCTCTGCTTGCTCTGTTCTTGCTGGCTCAAGGATGGTGAGGGGGGCAGAATAAAGCCTGGAGGTGTGAAATTTCACCAACAAGTCTGTCAGCCAGGCTGCTTGTTTAGTAAGCCTCAGATCTCAGCAGAGTGAAGAGATTCATCACCACGTATGGAAAATTCCTGCTGATACCACAGTAGCAAAACAAAAACAGACCGACTGTTCTTTCAAATATGTTTTCTGATTAAGTTTATCTGTAATTCCATAAATCTAGTTGTCACAGTCTTTGTTTTTGTATCCCACTATCTTACCAGTATTTCATTCTGTGTTGTTGCCATATGCAGTTTCCCTTTGGAGACTCCCAATTTATTTAAGATAATGTACAGAGAGGTAGACAGTGGTGGATTGAGATGTTACACAGACTTAACCCTTCTAATTGCAGGACATTTGGATGGTAACACCCATTCTTCTGTCAGTCCCCACACTATGGTCCTTTGCAACAAAAAATGGACCTTTGTCAAAAAAAACATGTATGTTGGGTTAATTGTCCTGTGAGTGCCCGTGACCGAGGTACTGGCATAGAACTGGAGTTGGTCCCCGGGCATTGCATAGTGGCTGCCCACTGTTCAATACTTGACTGACTGAATGTCACTTTACACCTGTATGTGTGACAAATAAAGTATGTTTGTAGATTATGAATTTTAATTTCTCCTGGATATTTTTGGATTAGTTGACCTGATAAGTAGAAAAACTAAGCATAATCTTTGAACAGGAAGTAGTTTTTGAAAAAAAAATGATGTCCTTGTATTGTGATAATTAGTTTGCACCAAAGATAATAAAGTCCCAATGTCCTCAAAACAGTACTTCCTGATTAGCCGTGTCGTAGCTTGTCGCTATTGCTAAAATTTGTCAAATTTGTATAGCATGTCAAACTACGTTAGTAAGCATAAACAAATCTGTTTCAACCATAACATTTGATAAGGTTTTGTATTTGGTCCACTTATCTGGGTATCAACTATTGATTGACTTAGCCAAGATGCCTGCCATCTGGTTTTAACCAGGTGGGGAGTTCCGGTCCTTTGAAATGAGGCCAACGCAGAAGTAACTTAAAACTGCATTCTATCGTTTTGGTGTCAAAAGGACTTCCGTCTCTATACAAGTCAATGGAGAATTCACCAACTTCTCACTTGATTTCTAACCTCAGTAAACGTTTTCAAAATGTGTTTATGGTCTCAATCGCTAGTTTAAAGCCTTCTTCAATGCAGTATGATGTTCATTTGGGACATTTTGGCCTCCCTGATTTTATATGTGACGATAAAGCAGGGTATGCATTAGGGCGTGGCTACGTCGTGATTGACAGGTTGATTGGTCCACAGGTTCAGGAGGGCGCCTCATGCTCCTCCTGATGTCCATATAAGTAGAATCCGTGGGGGCTTTTTTACCCGGCATGCACTGGAAATTTTCAAGATGGTGCTGCTCAGATCCGATACTATTCGCTTCTAAGCAGAGCAAGAGTCTATTGTTTTAACATTTTTACACTGTATTGTGCTTTTTCTACCACTAGGTGGCAAAAAAAGCATGTATGAAAGAGGTCAACAGGTCAAAGTTAAGCAGGATGAAGGCAAACCCAAATTGTAATGTTCCCATATGAGGACACAGGGTTGCAGAAGATTAACCAGGCTTACCAGTAAAGTTGTCATGTGATTTGGTATGGATATTCATGGCCCACAGAGGATGATTTCTAATATTTTTGGTAATCCTCCCCAAACTATAGTGCTACCATCAGAATAAGGGTTTCAGTATGATGCTGCTGCTTTCAGTTCAGGCATCCCACAGGCATTCCTAATGCGCTGCAAAATGTAACCTTCCACACAAGATAATACATCTAATCTAATAGATATAAACTAATAGAATTTGTGGAGTATGTTCACGCTTCCAAAGGATTAAACCTTGATATTTGGATGACTGCATGGTTCTTTAAATCACCCTCAGGACAAACAACACTTTAGCCCTGTTTTAATATTGCCAGTATGTTGTGTGTCCTGCTCAGCTATGTATTATGTATTGTGGTGTGTGTGTAATAAGTATTGCTTCCTCTAGGGGGTTCTAGCAGACTTTAGACTCTGTCTCCTTTTAATGAGGCCTATGCTGTGGAGGGAAATATTGGCATTCCAGATCCAAAACAGTGTCAGATACTCAGCAAACAACACAACCCCACCTTCAGATAGAATACCAAATGCATTTACTGAAGTAGAAGCATGCAGAGTAACTAGAAGGCAGACAGGGAATGAGATGAGGAACTCAGGCTATGAAATTGAGGCATACAGGCATGACAATTTAAAATACTGGAAAAAGTACCTGATTCAGTAAAGTGGAAAACAACACCACTTTACAGCAGATATTGTGTATTCAGAGTGTGTGACACTGAGCAGAGGCCAGCCTGACCAACAATGTTTTTTATAGCTTGATTCTTCAAAGAAGTCTCCCGCTAAGCCAGGCTGCCGAGCTTTACTTAATGTAACAAATATCAAACAAATATCAGTACACTATTTGCATATCAAGTCCAAGGTTGACTAACTCATTATTTCATATCTTAACAAAATGCAATTAAAGCTGTGGGCAGTCATGGCTAATTGTAATGGTAATGCTGTGTCACGCCTCACTTTTTAAAGTCACAAAGAAACAATGGAAACAGAAACAGTTGGAAAAAGCTGCAGGGCTCCATAGTTTGTCCAAAATCTTCCAGATTCCAGATAAATGAGAACTCCTCAGTGGCTCACGAGGTAGAGCAGGTCGGCCACTAATGGGAAGATCAGAGGTTCGATTCCTGGCTCCTGTAGTCTACATGTTGATGTGTCTTAGGGCAAGAACCCCAAATTGCTCCAACGGTGTGTGAATGAGTGAATGTGACTTGTAGCGTTAAAGCACTTTGAGTGGTTGAAAGACTAGAAAAGTGTTATATAAGTACAGTTCATTTAACATTACTAGGACACAAGCAACCTGTGTTAGAACATGGATGTTCTGTCCTGTGTGGAGAATTGGAATGATCACTGCTTTTTGTTAGGGCTGTGTATTAGACCTCCACACGACCCTTTATGGAAAAGTTTGGACATGCCTGGTGTATGTCATGCCATGATGTCAGATCGTGTTAAATGGAAGAAAATGTCCCACAAAGAGCCTGTAGACACCTGTGTGTTATTGTTGGACTTTTTAAAATAAGGCATTGAAAAAAGTACTGTTTTTGTATTTGTATATTTTATACTGAAAATCAAATAATATATTGGCACTGGTATCTAAGAATTTCAAATGATGTCCAGCCCTACTACTGGTATGTCATGATGTAATGAAATGTAAAGAACAATCAAGTTATTGTCTAGTTTGCTAAAGATAGCATGTTATCTGGACAAGATGTTAGCTAAGATGTGGTCCACAGACTATATGGATCTTGCACACTTTTTTGGGGTTACTGTGCGAACATACATCCATACTAATAAACATTTGTGTTACCACTGTCCCTGTGTTCTACCCTGTGCAGGCTCCAGATGTTGGAGGCCATCTGTAAGCACTGGGAAGGCCCCATCAGTCTGGCCCTGTACCTGTCAGACGCTGAGGCCCAGCAGTTCCTGCGCTACGCTCAGGGCTCAGAGGTGCTGATGAGCCGCGGCAACGTCGGTTATCACATTGTCTACAAAGAGGGGCAGTTCTACCCGGTCAACCTCCTGAGAAATGTAGCCATGCGGCAGGTCAACACACCGTACATGTTCCTGTCAGACATCGACTTCCTGCCTATGTACGGCCTCTTCGAGTACCTCAGGTAAGAGGAGAAAACCAGCCATGTCTGCAGTGTTATTAACACCTTTTTTTTCTGAGCTCTTGTACATGCGATAACATTACTTAAGTGATAACATGCGTCTCTGTGTGTGTTTGTAGGAAGTCAGTGGTGCAGCTAGACATGGCCAACAACAAGAAAGCCCTGGTGGTTCCAGCTTTTGAGACTCTGCGATATCGTCTTTCCTACCCAAAATCTAAGGCTGAGCTGCTTTCTCAGCTGGATATGGGCACGCTCTTCACCTTCAGGTGAACCTTTTCTCTGTTTCTGTAGCCATAAATGTTTAAGAGTCTTCAGATATTCATTCAAACAACACACTTCATTAGCTCTTTTCATTGCTTCCTCCGTGGTCGTGTAAGTCAGTAATACTGATTCAGCTATCCTCAGCACCGCACTCACAGAGACTCACTGTGCACTTGTGCTGAGTTAGAAATACATAAAACACAAAAATCCAATACAACTGAGAAATGATAATAAGCAATTAAAATGAGGGACGGTTACATTAGGAGTTACAGTTAAATCGTTGGAATGCTACAGAAAACACAGTTGAAGGTGGTGTTTGCTCAATGAGAACTTTATCAGGAAAAATAAGCAGATACATCAACATTTCCAATTCACATATTTAATATAAGAAACACAGCTTTCTGCTGAGAATACATACCCTACTTGAATGACAATGAAACACATTATTTTCCAGAGATACACATTTTATATTCTCAACTAGTAGTACTGTACAGTTTGAGGTACTTGTACTTTACTGTAGTATATTCATGTGATGCTACTTTCTACATCTCAGAGGGAAATATTGTACTTTCTACTCCACTACATTTATTTGACAGCTTTAGTTACTTTTCAGATGCAGATTTGACACAATGGATAATATAACAAGCTTTATAAATACAACACATTGTTAAAGATGAAAGCAAACAGCAGTGTGTAGTCGGCTCACATTTCAGATGTCTATGAGTTGTTAACTGATTTTTCCCTCTAAACTTCTCACATGCTTTCATTTCAATAAATGTTCAAATGATCCAATATTTCAGCAAAAATCAAAGATTAGAGAAAAAGTCCAAAAACTGAAAAACACATTTGTGTATCAGAACGTAGTTTTTTCTTCTTTCCTCTCCCATTAATCATCTCACCACCCCTCACATTTATCTGCTGACCCTATGGAGGGGCCGCACCCCTAGGTTGGGAACCACTGGACTAAACTAGCTAACTGTATATAAAGTAGTGTAAACTAGCTCCACCTCCAGCAGCTACAACAGTAACTACAGAAAACCCTTTATATTATACCTTTAAATAAAGAATCTTCTACCACCACTGCTGATCTCAATCATGACTTAAATGAAATAGAAGGAACATCACCATTCTATTCATCACCACTCTACTGGTGTAGAGGCAGAAGTCTTAAAAACAGATAACTCAAAACCAGAACTTTCTGCATGAAGAGAAGATGCCAGTAGAAAGTCTTTTGGGTTTTTTCTTTTGTAATTTTGGTTAACTGATGCTTTAAATGAAACAGTAACCAGTATAATATCTCACTTAAAAACATCTGTAGTATAGTTATGTTTGACTGTGTTCAGCAACAATCCAGTAAGAATTTTCTGTTCAGCAGGACAAGCAGGGTGCTCCTTTCCCTCCTTTCCCTCCTTTCCCTCCTTTCCCTCCTTTCCCTCCTTTCCCTCCTTTCCCTCCTTTCTCTCCTGTGTGCATGCCGTCAGGTTTCCTTCAGTCACACTCACTTTGCTTCGCCCGCCTTGAATTTGCAGTCAGTAAATGCCTCTTTTATCTTGGCGGTTGTTGGAGAAAGAGGTGTTATGATGGCACAGACAGAAAAAGAAACACATTTTTTCCCCCCATCAACTATGATTTGGTCTGTAGTGTGAAGTAAACAAACGCTCTATAAATAACAAGATTTTTAAGAGCTTCACTGATACAGATTGTAACCCAAACGCCACCTAAAATTTTATCAACTAGAAATCGCACTTCTTCCCAGAAACACTTGAGGAAGGTTCACACACTCCCAAACCTTTTATTTTTTCTCCTGCCAGGTACCATGTATGGACTAAAGGCCACGCACCAACTAACTTTGCCAAGTGGCGGACAGCCACCACGCCATACAGGGTACAGTGGGAGGCCGACTTTGAGCCCTACGTCATGGTGAGGAGGGACAGTCCTGAGTACGACCGCCGCTTTGTGGGCTTTGGCTGGAACAAGGTGGCTCACATCATGGAGCTGGATGCACAGGTAACTGTCACATGTTCACTTCATCCAGTTCTAGGATACTTCTTTTCCTTCATAATATACGTCTAGTATACTACATAGTATACTTCTAGTACACTATACAGTATACTTCTAATACACTATACAGGATACTTCTAATACACTATACAGGATACTTCCAATACACTATACAGTATACTTCTAATACACTATACAGGATACTTCCAATATACCATACAGTATACCTCTTTTCCTTGCTTGACTTTATGATTTTTGATAAACATATTTAAATACTACATACATGTAGATGTTAAAGCTGTTCTCTTCCGTAGTGTTTGTGATGAAATCAGTAGTGTTCATCACACATTCATCAGTGTGATGAGTGCTGTACAGTTAATGCCTCTGTAGACATGCCTCTGTAGGTAAGTCAGCATGCTTATAATGATTAGGCTGTATTATTAAAGCTTTATGAAGCTGTCTTAGCTCAGTATTCAATAGCTCTCTTTGTGATGACATATTCAATGAAATGCCATCTTATAATGAAATAACCTCATTGGCCCCGTCTAAGTAAACTGTGATGACTAGAAGTCTTGTAGCTTAGTGTGACTATATTGTGGGAGTTAAGTTATATCTGTAAAAACTGGTTGTGCCAAACAAGTTAATTATGATGTAGTGTTAAGTATTATTTAAAGTGTAGTCAGTCATTCTTATTAACAATTAAGATGATGGAGAGAGAGAGGAAAAGTTTGATTCATATTTAGGATACAGTCTGTGTGCTCTGTTGTTGGCAGACTACATGCTGTCATTTATGTTGACACTGACATGCACATTATATACTGTACATATTACGTATATACTGTTATTTTATGCTGCATTTAGCTGATGTGTAGATTGTTGCTGGCACCACTTGGTTTCATGAAACAGGAAGTTGTGGGTAGTTCAGGTGTTGACTAGTAGAACCTTTTACACTTAAGACTTTTATTTATGACCAAATAAACACCCCTCCGCAACAGTGTTTCAATTATAGGAAGTGTAATTAAACAAAGTGGTGAGTTTGGGGTGAAATTAAGTAGTTTCCAAAGAACAGTGTTGATTTTAACTTGCAGTCAGTCCATTCAGCAGCCGCCAGATATTTTTTCTCAGAAATTGGTGGAGACCAAACCAGAGTTCAAAGTACAGTGAATGATGGACTCACATTCATCAGGTGGACTCAAAATTGAAGCGAATGTGTCTTCTGGTTAGGGTTAGGGTTGTGAAATTAGACACCATTCACATTACATCAAAAAAGGTGATGATGTCACACCTATTTTTTTTCAGCTTATTGTGGCGTTCTTCAGTCCTCAAATGGTCAACATGAATGAGTGAATTCAGCTTTAATTAGTTCCATTAGTGTTGCTGAGCAGCAGGTGTGTGTACAGGATAATGGTAAACGCTGAAAGTAGAGAAGAGTCAGCAAACTGACTGTGTAATATCAGTTAGAAATATCTACATGAGCTAACATTGGCCACCATAAGCTAATACTGCAGCAGCATGTTGATGTTTGAACTGTATATGTTCAGTATGTTGTGATAAAAAAAAAAAAAGAAGCTGTACCACTCAGCATCTTCTCTCTCTACAGGAGTACGAGTTTGTGGTTCTGCCCAACGCGTACATGATCCACATGCCTCACGCTCCCAGCTTCGACATCACCAAGTTCCGTTCCAACAAGCAGTACCGGGTCTGCCTCAAGACCCTGAAGGAGGAGTTCCAGCAGAACATGTCGCGGCGCTACGGCTTCGCCGCCCTAAAATACATGACGGCCGAGAACAACAGCTAACCACCACTGCGGGACCCTCACACTCCCAGCCCTGAACTACTGACACACCCCACGGGCTGGGGAGGGGGGCGGCGCAGGAAACAGACGGCCCATGTGGGACCATCGGGATATTTTGAAACTTGAGTCCCTCAGACTTTTGTTAGAACGTTTGACCCTCAAAAAGGAACTGCGGGGGTCTTTATGTCCGTACGTTGACCTCTGCCAGGATGTAAAAGCTGTGAAAGACCACTTGAGTGACTGCTGGGTCTGGACCCCCGGCTGTGTGTGTGTGTGTGTGTGTGTGTGTGTGTGTGTGTGTGTGTGTGTGTGTGTGTGTGTGTGTGTGTGTGTGTGTGTGTGTGTGTGTGTGTGTGTGTGTGTGTGTGTGTGTGTGTGTGTGTGTGTGTGTGTGTCCTGACAGACAGACAGCAGGCAGAGAAAGCAGACATTCAATGCCTCGCCATATTTGTAAGACCAGTGACAGAGTTGTGGGCTATGTGTAACATTATGTGTGTGTGTGTCTGTGTATGTACATGCAGGTAGATGAAAAGTGTGTGTGTGTGTGTGTGTGTGTGTGTGTTCCTCCAGGACGGCTGCTTAGCAAAAAAAAGCTTAAGGACAGCTGAAGATGTGAATCATTGTGGGGCTTCCACTCTGTTTGCACGCTGCAGAGAGAGGAACGCCTTCCAAGTGCCGCCAAGTAACACAAAGCAGCCGCCGTTTGACAAACAGCACACGACTCAAATGCAAATCGTCAGCAGGCGGCGAGATAAGACAAAGCGACGAACGCGTCCGCACAGATTTTGAAAGTCTCATTGTGACGAGTGGCGCACGCTCAGATATTTGAGGCGAACAGCCAGCCAGCCGAACATCTGCTGTTGCTTAATTTGTTTCATAGCTGATACAGATCAGAATAAATCCTCCTCCTCGAGTGACAAGAGAAGTTAAGTGCAAGGATGGCTGGAGGTCGTGCACGCGGTTGATATTCAGGGTATCTCCACATCAGCCCGAGTGTTCTGCGAACAATTGTTTCCCCTGTTTTGTTATGACTGCACAATCTGACAGCATCTGGTGCAGTCTGCTTTTTTTTATTTTTGTGTGTGTGTGTATTGTGTGGTCTGCACAAACACACACAAACCTACTGGAAGTGAAGCCCACCTCCCCCCCCCTCTTCCACCATACAGTAAAGCACCAATCACTGAGCCCACTGTTTACTTTTCTTTTCCAACAATCAGTATTATTTATCAGTGTGTTTACAGTCCCGATGGGTGGAGCGGCCATGTCTACCCGTGTGCACCGTCAGGAAGATGTAAGGAGGACAGGAAGGAGAGTCTCAGCTCTGAAACAGCATTTCTGTGAAAACCACCCACTTGCAGTGAGGAGAGTCTTTCTTTCTGTCACTCTCTCTCCCTCTCTCTCTCTTTCTCACTCTGGCCTATAGTTTTACAACATTATGGTGATATCAGCTAAAAACACTGCAGAGGTGTCTGCTCTCCTGTTTGTGTTGCAACACACTGATGTAGGTTTGTTATGAATATTCTCCTTTCTCTGTCCAGCTGTGACAGACAAATCCCTCCCCCGATGTCTCAAGACAGTCACTATAATATACTCATACTATATGATTTAGTATATGTTGGATATAGTCACGAGATATAAATGCAATAGAAATAATAGTTACTGTAGGATTGTTTAAAAATGGCAGTGATCACAGCCAGCAGGTCCATGTGGGCCCTATAAGGGTTACATTTTGGGCTGCAAATATGGGTCCCAAGTGGGATTGTCCACAGTTTCCATGGTGACCCCACCTGTGTTTGCCCATATGGGCTTCAAGTGGGTTCTGATTTGGTTTCAGGTGGGACCCAACTGGGTGAGACCCATCTAGGCCCCATATGGGATCTAAGTGGGATCAGAATGGACCTTTAGCAGGGCCCACCTAGCCAGCCCACATGGGCTTCACATGTGGTTTCTGAAACAATATGGGGCTCATACAATTTGCCCTGTTTATGCCCATGCCCACTTAGCCCACTTACATATCTTATGAGGCTCATACAGTCAGCCCATGTGGGCTTCACATGTGTATGTTACTGAAACCATGTGGGACCTGCAAAATTTGTCCAGTTCAATGCCATGCCCACTCAGTAGCCCGCATTTAACCCATGTGGGGCCCACATGGACATGCTGGCTGGGAAATAACCTGTGATCCTGAAAGATTTGCCCATGCCCACTCAGTACGTAATAGTTGGCAATTAATCGACTAATCGTTGCAGCTCTAGAAATTTGCCACAGTTGCGTTAAGACACAAACACAAACATGCAATCTGCTGCTGAATGAAAGTTATTTCCCCCCTAAGATAACATTATATGACTGAATCACAGAGTATCATACTGTGTGCTGAGGAGAGGTGGACATGATTTGTTTCTATGGAAGCTAAATGTTGGTGGTTGGATGCTGGAGCTGCTGTAAAACTAGAGGCCTTTGTTTCTGTGTGTTTCTCTCTCTCTCTCTCTCTCTCTCTCTCTCTCTCTCTCTCTCTCTCTCTCTCTCTCTCTCTCTCTCTCTCTCTCTCTCTCTCTCTCTCTCTCTCTCTCTCTCTCTCTCTCTCTCTCTCTCTGTACAAGATAGCTGCAGAAGGGCCTGGTGCAGTCACGCAGGTGTGTGTCTGTAAGTGAATAAGCTGTCTGATTGTACACGTGTGTTCAGTATGCAGGTGTGTTTGTGTTTGTGTGTGTGGGGCTTTTTGCAGGGCTGGGGAGGAGCTGCAGTGTGGAAGTAGGACAGTGCTGACTGATGCTGCTACCTGAATAAAAGCAAAGAGTCAAACACTCAGTTGTTACTGTCTTTTATCATTCCTTCCTGCATGAAGAGCAATTTAACCTCATGAACCCAAAATGAAGAAGGATTCATGGAAACACTCAATGATACACCTCACACACACACACACACACACACACACACACACACACACACACACACACACACACACACACACTGCAGTATACATGTGTGTATTTATAGTTGCAGATTACCACCTCATCGTGAGTTGTGCTCAGTCTGTGGAGGCGTGTGATGTTTCTGTGTGTCTGGAGGAGCTTCATCAAGTCTGAGAAGATCACCTTGATGATGTCATCACCGGTGATGTCATATCAGCTTGGGCCTGGAGACTACAAAATTATAAAAGAATGTGTTTTTATATTGGAAGTATGAAGTTTGAAGGACTTGGGAGTTCACCAGACAGGAAGTGTCTAAGGAAGAAGTCCACTCAGATGCATTATGGGAAATGTAGGATCCAGCTTCCAATTTAAGTGATTAAAAGTTAAATGATCCCTGTATTTGCTGCACAGATTGTGATCGTTCTGTTTAAATCTGTAAATATTGAAGTTATGAGTCACTGTTATAATCCTTATAGAATATACTGAGTCACTCTGCATGGGACTTCTAAAGCTCCTCAATAGTAAACTATGAAGGGTTCATAGATCAATGCACAGGAGTCTGTGTATTCCCTCTTAGTCAGGTGTTTAAACATATCCTTAAATAACCAAACAAGCCTTTATTGCCATGACTACATGAATACAAACTGACCATACACACTGCTCGTCCTCAGGGTCAAAGACATGTAAAACCTACACACAGAATATCCAGTGACACTCTATCTGCTCCGACCGGTCCAGTAATAGTGATGAGGACATACAGTGTGTGAATACAAAGTAGAAATTGAAAAGAAAATATGAAGTACCAGGTGTTTTTATACAGGGAAAAATGCCAATTGAATTTCTACAATAAAAAGAAAATCACCTTTTTTTGATTATTCTTATCGGAAACTCTCTGAATATTGTGCATATCTGACATATTTGTCCTATTTATTTAGTTTGGAGAAAATGGGTGTTTAAGCTCTATTTCAGGGGTGTCAAAGTTCAGGGGCAACATACAGCCCAATTTCAGTGCAAAAGTGGGCTGGACCAGTAAAACCACTGCATAATAACCTATATGTAATACATATACTACATATTTATAACTTTACTAGAATAACCAATCTAGGGTTACCCTAGTAAGAAATACTGATTAAATGTGTCCAAACCCACTGAGGAAAAATGTGTCCTTCAAATCTCACAGAATAAAGTGTCCAATATACATCATTGAGATATTTTACTCTGGAAACTCAGAAATACTGTAGTATATATGTCCTTATCATCAGTATCAAATTACATCGTTCTTGTCAGGAAACATCGTAGAAAGTTACAGACTACATGACCTGTGTGTGTGTGTGTGTGTGTGTGTGTGTGTGTGTGTGTTGTGTGTGTGTGTGTGTGTGTGTGTGTGTGTGTGTGTGTGTGTGTGTGTGTGTGTGTGTGTGTGTGTGTGTGTGTGTCTCCTGCCTGTAGGTCTGCTGATGGGATGTTTCATGATGAGGGGAACAGTGAGCTGACCTTCTTTTAAATGAAAGGAAAGCGGATCGCCCAGTTTATCAGCTCCCTGGTGTGTCTGACTGTCCCCGGTGAAGTCGTCCCATAACTTCCCTTTAATGAAGGTCCCACGACACCATTTCTCTTATCACAGAGGCTATTAAAAGTTTTAAGGAGCCACTCATTAATTCAATTTTAAATCTTATGCATGAATTTCAGCTGACTTTAAATGATAAATTCAGAGGATTGGAGGAAGTTAGTTTTGCAGATGTGCTGTTACCTAAAAGGCAGCTGTTAGCTTGTCAATAAGCAGTCAAACTAAAGAAACTGGAGGAAAAGATACATATTGTCCACAATTCCCAGCCAGCATGTCCATGTGGGCCCTATAAGGGTTCAATTTGGGCTGCAAATATGGGCCCCAGGTAGGTTTGTCTGCAGTTTCCATGGTGGCCCCACCTGTGTTTGCCCATATGGGCTTCAAGTGGGTTCTGACTGGGTTTCAGGTGGGACCCAACTGAGTGGCCCATCTAGGCCCCATATGTTTGCCTGTATGGGGTCTAGGTGGGATCAGAATGGACCTTAAATGGGGCCCATCTAGCCAGCCCACGTGGGCTTCACATGCGGGGCCTATGTTACTGAAACCATGTGGGACCCGCAAAATTTGTCCAGTTCAAGTCCATGACCACTCAGTACCCACGTAGCCGCATTTAACCCATGTGGGGCCCACATGGACATGCTGGCTGGGAAATAACATGTGATCCTGGCCAGATAGAGATTAAATACTGATAATACTACTAACCATAACCTCCACAATAGAGGTCTACCTGTACCTGAATCTGTGAGATTTGACCAAACTGAACCTAATTTTATACCCACAACTACTTAGCTTTATTCCAGTCATTACTGATTGGCTGTTACTTTGCCAAAGCTAAATGCAGAGCATGAATTGGCTCCGCTCAGTCTCTCCCCACTGTGCATTACATATGTATTTGATACACTTGCCACACATAGATGAAAATGATTGACACATTAAGAGGGAGAAAAACAGACATATATCAATATATTACATTTGAAAAATAATCAAACTCAACCTGAGCCCAAGGCTTTAAACATTATTATATGCTCCTCACACAAACTCTGCAACGTAGAACTAATCAAGGTCAGCATTTCTTCACATGTAACAGTCTAAGTCTGAGTCATCCCTCCTTTTGCCTAGGAAGACCATGAGATGTAGAAGCTTGTAAGTGGACCTTGAGTTTATACTTTCTTTGGTAAATTATTAGTGTAGTTCTCTTGTGAAAGTGTTCCTATCAAACGTTACACATGAGATTATATATTTTAAATAGAAAAAAGATAAAGCAGCGTCTCGCCAGAGAGGCCAGATCTCCTCACCATCTGAGTTATTCACAGAACTCCACCTACATTTAAAAAGTAATCCATTCAAGTCCAAACACTAAATGTTGATTGGTCATCTTATAAACATGCATACACCAGTTATTATTTATCATATTTGCCCAATAGGTAGATGAACCGTATGGACTGCATGCTGCAAGTCGTCTTCTTTTAGTCTAGAATGAGACAATGGAAGTGCTGTCTTTATGTTTTCTGTAGGCTGGTTTAATGTTATATTGAATCATGGTTCAATACTGACACCCAGTGGTCTTTAATCAGGCTGCTGGATTATAAACTTATAATATTTCATTTTTCATTCTCTAAACTTAATACAATTTTGTTGATTCAACTCCACAGTCATTTTTGTATATGTAATTAGTGGTGCTGTTTTATTGTTGCATTATATTAACCCTTACATACTGTTCAGGGTCAGATGTGACCCGTTTTTTCATCTGAGATCAGGAAAAATACTTATTTTCCCCTTAAGCTTGAAATTTGCTCAACCTACCATAAAAAAAGGAAATATATTCAACACATATTTATCCAAAATGTCAAAAATATTCATTCTTCACATTTAATATAATTTGTTAAAATAGTTCCTTCTGTCTTATGAAACACTGGACCATTTTATAGATATTGAACAATACTTTTTTGTTTGTTTTTTTATTTGTCTTGTTTTATATAATTTGATATTTTTCTTTCTTTTTTAAAGATTTATTTTGGGGCTTTTTGCCTTTATTTTTATAGTAGGTGGCAGAGAGGCTGACAGGAAACAGGAAGAGAGAGAGAGAGGGCATTGACCTGAAGCAAAGGGAGGGAGCTGTTGAGTAGATTTATTGCTTGTGGGAAGAAACTGTTAGTCATCCTGGAAGTCCCTGCTCTCACAGTCCTGAACCTTCTCCCTGATGGGAGCAGGTGAAACAAGTGGTAGTCAAGGTGAGAAGAGTCCTTGAGGGTCCGGAGTGAAGGCTGCAGGCAGCAGGAGGTGGTGATGGTTGTGATCAGTGGTGTATACCAGGGTATACGGCGTATACCCACTTATTTCAGTCAGCATGCGTATCCCCACTTCTAAATCCCCCCTGATGTGCACCATTCAGTAGTATCTGCGAGCCAAATTGCCCATTTTTTCCCTAGGATGGTGAAGCCATGACCCACGCTACTCTGCCTCTAATTGGCTAGTACTCGCTATCAATAATATCAATAATATCAATAAACTAATGAACCAATCGGAGGCAGGGAAGGGCGGGCCATGCCGAGGTAAATATTGCTAACCGACACATTAACTTTTACAAGTTTACTTTAAATGATTTGCCTTTAGGATATGCAATGAACCGGTAAGTTTAGGTAGATTGTTAGTTTGGGTAACTTCTGAAACATTGGACACAGAGAACAGTGCAACACAAATAATACAACATGTTGCCAGTGAGATGCGGAGCAAAATCGTCAGTAGCATCATAGCATCATCCTTACATTAGCATTATAGCATCATCCTTACATTAGCATTATAGCATCATCCTTACATTAGCATTATAGCATCATCCGTAAATTAGCATTATAACATCATCCGTAAATTAGCATTATAGCATCATCCGTATATTAGCATTATAGCATCATCCTTAAATTAGCTGTCCTAATTGACGAGGCATCTTCTTTAAGTCACAAAGCTGCCATGACAGTTTCTATTAAAGCATCAATTCAAGAAGAAAGCACTTTTGAGTTTATCTGATTGATTTTGATGTGTGGAAGAGAATGATATGTGTTTTTAATCTAAGGTGAAATATGAACGAGGATGCATTGTCAAATTCAGATCTGAAGTATTTTATTTAAATAAATGTTCAAAAAATAAGTGAAACACCATGTTTGCCTCATTTATATTTTAGATTCATGCAGGCTGCCTGTGTGACCATTAATACCTACAAACTGCTCCTGATCAAGTCATGTTAGTTTTATAATAGCGGCACATCTGGCCCACACTATCTGTTGCTAATCAGCTGTTCAAAGAGACAGTTTACAAAAGAAACTACTGACTTGCCAAGTGAGAGAATAGGTGTCATTCCTTATTCCTTAATAGGTCACTCAAAATACATAGTTGTCTCTCACTAGTCTGTGGGCCAGTATTGGTTTAGTCATTTCATAATCCTTCCTCCTTGAGATCAAGCAGCAGAAATGATGTGATGATGAGCAAATACTAAATAGAGTAGTCTTACATGTTACTGTTTTTCTGGGCTGCGTTAAAAAAAGGCAAAAATTGAGAGTATACCCACTTCTCCAGGGACCACTACACCACTGGTTGTGATCCCGTAGCAGGTCAGTCCTGATCATCTTACCAGCTGTTTTGATGGCTCTCTGTATTGCTGCCTGTTCTGCCTTCATACAGCTGAAGAACGAGGCAGCTGCGCAGTATGTCAGCACACTCTCGATGGCACAGCGGTAAAAGTTGATCCGCAGCTTCTGTGGTAGATTTTCTCTTCTTAGTTTCCTGAGAAAGAAGAAGAGACGTTGCTGGGTTTTCCCTATAACTGAAGCTGTGTTGGTGTCCCAGGACAGCTCCTCCTTAAAGCAGGTGACTTGCTCGACCTCCTCGTCGCTGATGTAGAGTGGGGCATGGTTGCACCGACCCGACCTGCAGAAGTCCACGATCATCTCTGTGGTAACTTCAGTTTAAAAAGAACCACTCGACTTGTACTCTTATTCTAATAAAGAGTAACTTAATAATGTTCACATTACAACAATCTCCTTTGTCTTCTTGATGTTAAGGTTGAGGTTGTGATCAGTGCAGCAGACTGTCAGGTTGTCTACCTCCCTCCTTTAAGCAGACTCATCATTGTTTGAGATCAGGCCAAGCACCGTGGTGTCGTCTGCAAATCTAAAGATGTATTTTGTTGGATAGGAGGGAGAACAGTCATGTGTGTAGAGCGTGTAGAGCAGTGGACTGAGCACACAACCTTGTGGGGCACCGGTGCTGATGGTCAGGGTCTAAAGAGTGGTGCTTCCCCATTCCAACTGTCTGTGTGTGGTTTTTTAAAAAGTCCAGAATGCAGTTGCACAGGGAGGTGTTGAGGTTTAAGTCCTGGAGTTTGGAGATGAGTTTGCTTGGCAGGATTGTATTGAAAGCAGAACTGTAGCTGATGAAGAGCTTGCGGACATATGTGTTCTTCAGCTCCAGGTGCTCCAGTACAGTGTGAAGTCAACCGGTTCTCCCTGTAAGCAAACTGGTGCTGGTCGAAAGAAGCTGGTGTGATGCTTCCGATGTGTTTCATAACCAATCTCTCCAGGCATTTAGCGGGTATGAGGGTGAGAGCCACAGGCCTGCAGTCATTTAGCAGGGCTCTAAACTAACTTTTTTTCTTAGGTGCACCAGCACAAAATTTAGATGCACCCAAATTTTCGACCATATCGCATTCAACACCGCAGTTTTACAGGTTCACGTTTTTTAAATAGCTGTCCATATAGGCAATATTGACTTGTAAATGATTAACTACAGTAACAATCTGGTCAACATAAAGTTCTTTATTTGAACAATTCCATAAGAAAGGTCACTTCACTGAAAAGTGTTGGTCCTTAAAGTGCTTCACTGAGCTGAAATTTAAACTTAAAACATCTCAAGATAGATGAAATAGTCATTATTATGAGATAGTTTCTGATAATTATATGAGATAGTTTCTCATTATTTTGAGATAGTTTCTCATTATAATGACTTACAGGATCTTTTTTTTCATCACAGTGGGGGAAATGGGCTGGCATACAGAGTCGATCGTATGTGGCTCATTATCTGAGGCCGTCTCCTGACTAGGGCTTGACATAGCCTGGGAGGCATTCATTGTGATTTTCGGACGGATCGGGCGATGGTTCGGCGTAATTTATCACCGCTATCTAATCACCGCCTCAGCCCTTTTTTTTCCCATTTGGTCGCAAAATAGTGGAGTTAGAGCCATCAGCCGAATGGCTTACTACAGGCGCTAACGGAACCACCAGTGTATCTCATAAATTACTCCACTAATAATGCCTGGATTGTTATCAAACTTCTACAGTAGTACAAATAGGGTCTTTACTCATAAATAGATGCATTGGAAAGTTTTTAAGTACACCAGGAGTTTATTAAAATAAACACTTACCTGATGGCTTTTACTCTGCTGTTACTGCTAAAGCTGTAAACATAGTCGAAACCTTTCTACGATGTTTAAGGCACATCTAGAGATCTGTGCGGAATCTCGTGCGACCACACGGTATTTCAGTGATCGAGCACACATAGGCTGTTGCGGCACGGCATAACGCGATGTCGCCGCAATGCGACGCATGTATCGCGTCGCCCGGAGCGAATTCGCATCTAATCGCGTCTTTGCATTGACTTTACATGTAATCTCGATGCGCGACATCGCGTTTGGTCTGAACACGGCTTTAGGATTCATTCAGGCTTTGTATAAGTGTAATGTGGCCTGTAACCCTAACCCATCCCATCCATTAGCTACTGTTGGTCCTTAGAGGATTGCTGGGGTTCCCAGCTGACACTGGACAAGAGGCGGGCCACACCCTGGACAGGTCACCTGTCAATCACAGGGCTGACACATAGACACAGAATCATTCATACTCACACAATCCACAGTCATCAATCCACCAATCCTGCATGTTTCTGGTCTGTAAGCAGAAGCCCTTGAAGGTTGTTGGGTGCACAGTGCTAACCACTGGACCACCATAGTGGTCTCCAACCCTGCTACTGGAGAGCTACTGCCCTGCATGTTTTAGGAGGAAAGGGGGGTTATGAAGAAGAAACAATAAAATAGAATACACAGAATAGTCCCAGTAGTAGAGCAGGCTAAAATACAAAATAAAAGACTGATTAATAAATAAATAAAATTCAATTGAAAGCCAAATAAAAAGGTAGGTCTTAAGTTTGCTTTTCAAAATATGACATGAATGATCCTTAAAAGAAGACTGGATGGATGGATCAGGACTTAATGAGATGTGTATGTAAGAGTGCTTAAACAGTAGGATGGTTGTTTCCCTTTCAGCTTTTATTGCTGCTAGATTGTTTGTCCAGAAGGAGCCACTGAACTCAGCCTGCAGGAAAACATGTTAAAAGAAATGGAACACTCTGTGTTTTAGGAGTGGGGGAAGTAGCTCCCAGAATGAGACAGAAGCAGTGGAGGATGAACAGTAGACAGCCAGCAGCTCTGAAACCAGCAGCCGAAGGTTCGGCACCAGCGGGTGTCACCAGCCGTCCTCCCCGCTGTGACGCTGGGTGCTGTCTCCCAGATGGCCGAGCGCAGTCTCCTCATGTAGAGACATAATGGAGATTGTCTGCAGCGGTCCGATTGAAGCAATCAATCAAAGTGTGCAGGCCCTCATGGACAGCACAGCTAGCAGATACATGTTTATTACCAAAAGCAAACTGTATGTTCCTCTAATATCACAGGATTACCTCTGATTTATAATAACTGTGTGTGTGCGTGTGCGTGTGCGTGTGTGTGTGAGAGATCTTAATCCCACATGGATACTTGTTAGTTGTGCAGTAGAAAGAGAAACAGCCTCCACACACAGAGCAGGAGCAGAGGTTTACAGACATCCATCAGGACACGCTGCACCTGCATTCAGTGTTTGAAAAATTGCTTTGACATTTTTGAAAGTGCTGTGACATTTTATGAATATCTTTTAGCGTGCAGAGGCTGCTGTTTTGTTGTGGGGGTTTTTATTTGTTACCACTGTGATTTTGAGAAGTGCTTCACAGTATGAGAGAAAATTCTCCATTACTGTCACTCATAAAGCGCAGGAATGAGTGATAGAAATCAGAAATATGTGGACGTACAGTATGTTGCTGCCAGGGAGCAACACTACCTCCAATGTTATACCTGAGATTCACCCAGTGTGCCTTCACTTGTAGTTAAAAGCTAAATAAGGGTTAATAGAGGACAGAACATCATTTAAAATACATAAATAGAGCTCCAGCCAACCAGGTGAACACTAACATCCACTCACATTCATAA